>NC_143190.1:2832708-3138750 GCF_051530095.1 Phoenix dactylifera
TGCTTAACATGATCTCGTGGTGGCGGCATAGAAGGGGCCTCCACTTGTTGCAGGCTTTGGGCTGCAATGGCTAGCGCTTGGACTTGCTGCACTAGCGCATCGAAGTGCTCGAGTTGGACTTGTGGAACTTGATCTACCGGAGATCTTGGTGGTGAATTCTGGACTAAGCGTTTGGGACTTGAAGCATGATGCTGAGAGGCGTTAAAGACTCCTCTGTTCCTTAGTTTCATGGCCGCAACTCGGGCCCTTCCTCTAGCGCCAACTGTTGCTGGAAATTGGACCCGGGGGCGGCCGTCGGCTGAGGAGGAGGAGCTCCGGCGAGAACTGGCGGGCGGCAGTCCGTCGGCGGGTGGCGTCCTCCGGGGGACCTGCAAAATGCCGGTGGCCAGGCTTTTCCGGCGCCGGCCCTCCGATGCCTAAGTCAGAGGGGGGCTTAATTTTGGAGAAGGAGAGGGACTGTATGTAGAAGTCCGAAAAAACCCTCCTTTGGGAGGAAGAAGCCTCCCTTTTTATAGGGAGAGTGGCAGGGTTACCTATGATGTGACTGGACGAATTAACGGATTACCGTCACGATTGGACGTGGGCGTGTGAAGTAATGAGTTGCCGTGGATGGCCCGTTCCCATCATGGGAGGAGATGGCGCATAGCCAGAGCTTGCTTGTGGCGCGCAGTGCAGTACATTCTTGGAAATGGTGAGGCGTTGACAGTCGTAGCAGGGTATGGTCCATGATTGATATGTCATGGCGTGGCCGGCAAGTAAAGCATGGTGCGGTGAGGCTAGGGCTGGAAGTGGGCCGGGCCGGGCCGGGCCACACCCCTACCCAAGCCCGGCCCGACATTTTTTTCGGGCTTCAGGCCGGGCCGAGGCCCGAACAATTTTACAGGAACGAGGCCCGAGCCCGGCCCGAGCCCGACCCGAGCCTGTTTGGGCCAGCCCGATTGGATATTAAATCGAAACGGCTGCAAACGGTTGCCTTCATAAGAACCACAGAAGACTATCCAAGATTGCCTTGCCGTTTCGATTTAATAATCACAACAGACAGTGTAGCAAAACCCTTGTCCAAGAATCATCACAACCTCCTCAGATAAAACCACATACCAAGAAGAAGAACAAAAGCCACGGAGATGAAGGAAAAGAAGAAAGAGAGAAAGAAACATAACTTCATTTTGGAGTGGTTCTTTAGGATCATTCAGAGTAAATCTAGTAAGGAAAATAAATTCATTTAAAATAAGTGTTCTTCTTTAGCATTCACAGGTGTAGGCTTCATTTTTCAGAGATGTTCTTTGTACATGTTGAAATGTATTGCAAGAACTCTTAGACTACTAGGTATATGTAATCAACCCAGCGACCAGCGACGAGCTGACAAGAAGCGGAGAAACCCTAGCTCTACGCCTCCGCCGCTCGTCCGCTCTGCGCCTCGGCAAATCCCAACCAAAACGAAGAAGATCCCAACCAAAACGAAGAAGATTCATCTAATCGTACCTCAAAACCTAGCTTCGCCGATGATAGGGTGGTCGGGACTCCTCTTCGCCACTTCGCCGAGCTTGGACGGTCGACGACGACGACGACGACGACCAGTCGACGACGACGACGACGACAACCGGAGAAACCCTAGCTCCAGGGGGACCACGCCTCGTCGCCTCCACCGCTCGTCCGCGACGCGCCGACGCCTCTGCAAATCCCTCGGGCTGCAAATCCCTAATGGCAACTCGGGTAGTCGGGTTACTCGGCCGCGATTAAGGCATTCGGGCTTCGGCAGACTGGCCCGCGTCGGGCTGGAAATGGGCTCGGGCTTGGACGGGCCCAGGCCGGGCCAATGAAATACCCGAGCCCGGCCCGAAATAGAAATGGGCTGAATGATGAAGCCCGAGCCCGGCCCGAAATGTTGTGAGCCTGGCCCATAGCCCGGCCCGCAGGCAGTCCGACCCGATGGGCTTCGGGCCGTCCCGAGCCCACTTCCAGCCCTAGGTGAGGCTGCTGCAGGGCATGGCCGCAGCATATAGACGACGAGGTCGGCCTTCTGAGATCAGCTCAGCCTTCTGGTCTCGGCCTGCTGTGCTCGGCCTTCTATGCTCGGCCTGCTGTGCTCGGACTTCTGGTCTCGGCCTTCTGTGCTCGGCCTTTTGAGCTCGGCCTTCTGATCTCGGCCTTCTGTGCTCGGCCTTCTGAGCTCGACAGCCTTCTGGTCTCGGCCTTCTGTGCTCAGCAACCTTCTGTGCTTGGCAGCCTTCTGGTCTCGGCCTTCTGTGCTCGGCCTTCTGAGCTCGGCAGCCTTCTGGTCTCGGCCTTCTGTGCTCGGCCTTCTATGCTCGGCAACCTTCTGGTCTCGGCCTTCTGTGCTTGGCCTTTTGAGCTCGGCCTTCTGGTCTCGGCCTGCATGAGCTCGGCCTTGCTGTCGGATTTGGGTGCTTTAATTTGTGGGTGGTCCATTTTCTCCCCAACAAATAACTACATTTCAATTTGATCACATACAAAAATAAATTTATTTCCTGCTTGTTTTTGATTTATTCTTTCATTTGTTTTATTTTCCTAGTAATCTAAAGGAGCCTAGGGAAAATTTATAGCCATGTTTTTAGATATATTCTTGTTTTTATTTATGTTTATCCTTAATGTCTACTTGACTTCGAGTCTGCGGAGGAATGTATTCTTGCAGAAAGCGTGTGCTCAAAGAAGTGATACTCTTTGAGTTTATATGACAAGGTAATAGGACAGCTGACTGGGTGGTGGCACAAAACTTGATAATAGTATTTTTTTGGATGGACAGTTTGTAACTACAAACTAGAAAATAATAGAAGTTCAAGAAAATACAAACGAGTCCTTAGTTTCTGGTATTAGAAAATAATAGAAGTTCAAGAAAAATTATCAAAGTATGATCTCGCATGGGGAATTCCTAGAATTAGACATTAGTTATATTATTCGATCATCCTTTCTTCATTACAACTCCCCCCCTTGAGATGCTTGTGGCTTGTGGCTTTCAATCTACCCATCATCCTGTTTTGAAACTAGATACGCAATAGACTTGCAATTGGAGGTGGCAATGTTCAGGTCAAACCGGGTATGGGTCAACAAAACACTTGGCTTATGCGCTGCCCATTGACAATTGGGCTGGAAAATTTGAACCCATGTCCATCCACCAATATATTTAAATATGTATGTATGTATGTGTGTATGTATGTATGTGTGTTGTTATAAAAACGACAATTTGGAAATCAATGAATGCCCTCTGTTGACTCCGTTTGCAATTTTTTTCTGTTGAAAATGCTTCTTCCACTAACTTTCTGACCGTCAACCACCTCACTTTGCTCAACGCATCTTTCATGGAACTCCCAATCAAATCGGACTTTATCTCGACTCTTACATTCGATTTCCGAAATTGATTGAACTCTATCACTTCCTCTTCCTTTTTCGTTTCCTCTCTCAAATGTGCATTTCAAGTATAATAAATCAAAACATAGTATTCAAATATCACAAACAACAAGATCCAATTTAGCTTCAATAGATATCACTACTATAATCACAAAACATTTAAAAATCTACTATATATATAATTATTAACTAAATAATGATAAAATTAGCTAAAATACAATCTCATATTTTAAAATTTCATGGTTCAGCCTATTCATAGCTTTATTCCGAAACAACTGAAGAAAGTCCATTGCTGAGCAACGCAGTCGTGCTAAAGGGTGACTTGGCCATGCTGATTGGCCGGATCCAGAAGGGCACCAGTGGCGTGACTAGGTGTCACTCTTTGCTTCGAAATATTTGAGCCATAGTGAGTGGAGATATTGTCTTCTAAGCGAAGCATGTATATAGAAAGACTAACGGAGCTGCAAATTGGGTGGCCTCGTTTGTGACCGACTATTCTGGAGGGCTCTATGGGTGGAGGAGAGAGAGTTGCCTAGAGCATTTCGAGACTTGTTGTCTTTTAGTTTTTTTGGATGTATTGACACTAGACATGTATGAGTTATCTGTTGTAGTTAAAAAAAAAAAAAAATCTCACTGTATACAGTATGCCGGCGGCACCTTGATACCAAGCAATGCAGACCAAAAACATGTCTCAAACCCTAAATTTCTGTTTATACTCGCTCCCATGAGCTGCTTGCATGCCTTAAAATTAATAAACAACTATGACAAAAGATCTCTAATCGATATGGGAGTATCTGAAGCAGACTGTAGAAGTTTCACCAAGCTTATGGGATGCAAAACTGAAAAGCTGCCAACCAAATATCTAGGATTCCCACTACATCTAACAAGGCCTAACACATGATTGGAATTTTCTCATCGAGAAGGTCGAGAAGAAGTTGGCAGCATGGAAAGGAAAGCTGCTATCACTCGGTGGTAGGCTGATCCTTGTCAATGCAGTATCAAGTGCCATCCCATTGTATTGGATGAGCACACTCCTTTTACCTGCAGAAATCGTCGACAAGATCGATAAAATGCACAGAAAAAATCGCTAAAAAAGCCTTTTTGCCGCTTTGAATTGTTTTTGCTAACCTCAAACCCAGACATCTCCACTGAAGAAGTTCCGAATGAGGACGATTACAGAAGACAAGACTCCTTCGAGCTCGCTAAATTCCACAGGTGAAGAGTCTTTGAACCAACTCTCAATCAAAGCCTGTTATAGTTTTCTCCATTCATGGAGGGATGGCATCTCCAATGGCAGAAATAATCTGGAAAGCTCCTCTAGTTTCTATCTAACTACAAACTACAAACAACAGATAACCTAAGAAAAAGGGAGTTCCAAGCGCCATCACATCTTCCTGTCATGCAGCTTTGCTCAGACAATCTGGTGCAATTACACTCGGGCCCTGAGCATCATCCTTCCTCCAAGCTTAGTTGAGAACATGTGGATCGAATGGAGAAGGAAAATTACAACAGATATTTCCAAATCTTCTTTAGATTGCCTTCTTGCTGTGATATTCTGGTGATTATGGAAACGACCGAATGGACAACTCTTCAACTTCGCAGCCAATGCGCCATGCCGGGTCATTGAAACTTTCTTTTGGAAAACTGGACCTCATGTTACACAGCAAAACTCAAGACAGATGTCGAAATGATGAGAAGAATACATGAAGGCAACACCAGAAGATCTGAAAAAGATAGACAGATGATCTAATGTCTAGAAGCTTAGAATTCTACATGGCTTCCCTTTCAGTATCTTCTTTCTAAACCTCCTGCTTAGGTCTCAGAAGGACGAATTCGTTTCCTCTCAAAGCTGAGTCGACTCAGACTACAAACCAAATATGTAATATAATCACATAATTTCCGAATAATCTACTATGGGTGGCAATGTCTCCCTTTTCATAAAAAAAAAACAAAAAAAATTGTGAGAACAATGAGTTGAGACATAATCAAATTAGTGACCAATAAAATATAATAGGTGTTGGTTGGTGAGACTGGACCACCTTGTTAACTCACCAGGTTGGGGACTTAAAATAGGCCAATCATGTGTACAGAGAGGCTAACGGGGCTGCGGACTACATGGCTGCTTATGTGGCCTGTCACTCCGAGGACACCCTGTGGCTCGAAGAGAAGGAGTTGTGTATCCGTATTCATAATGTATGAAATGCCCATTTTAGCAAAAAAAAACTACCAGACCCATCTATTAATTTATAAGTATCTGATTTTGGATTTCACCCTAAACTGACCTAATAACAAATAGCCCCACCTAGATCCATTTATTTTGGACAGGTTTGTGCAGATTGGTAGGTTCATGTTAAATTTTGCCACCCCCTTTGCACTATCTTCCACCTTGTGTTTTATGATGTACTGGATGCATTCTTCCTTGTGGTACTTCAGTTCCATCTGATATGGTAAGCAACTAACTTACAGGTCAAAATATTTACCATTTCCTCTTCTTCCTTTTTCTCCTCCTCTTGAGAAAAAGATTGGCATGGCATGTTTGGTTTTCTTACAATTTTTTATATACATACTTTGGTTTTCAATTTTATATTTTTTTCCGACCAAGAAATAATAATACAAATGTATAATGCAAGAAAAATAAAAATATTAAAAATATATATCTTAAACTAATATTTGATATCTATCTTGATCCAAAAGCCCTATTATCTCCAGACATGTGCACAACCAAACTATGGCCATTACTACTGAATTTACAATAATTCAAAGATCTTATATGCATCATTTAAATTCGTAACCTCTTATGGATAGTACTAATTGCTAAGACTAAGTCTAATTCAGCAATAACTCAAACCCTTTAAAAAACCTAACAATCAAACCCAAATTGTTCCACCTAAATTTTATTAGTCACAAGTTTGGCAGCAAGCATTAGAAATTGGAAATTTCTAAATCTTACAACAGACTAGTTTGGTGACTTGGATAATTAACTATGAATGTATCATTATATACTAACACCACCATGATTGTTACCAATAAGAATTATTATATTGTTTCCAGTGAGAATTTTTGAATAAGTTGTGATTTTTGAAAAAGAACAAATTGTGAATAAAACAATAAACAATATTTTATTATTAAATATGAATAATTTGAGAAATATTATAACCAAGAAAAAATCAATAATAATTAAGACAATCTTCATTAATTTGGAGAAAAACACTGCTAAACTTTGGTTTTAAGTACAAACCATAATGTAAGTATGCTGAACTTATCCATTTCTTTCAACACCCGTGGGACCTGAAATTTGTTTGAACAGTTTACAAACGTAATATCAAAACAAAAAAAAAAACAAAGTTTTATGTTGGGAAATTTCAGAAAGATATGATAATAACACTGCTCACTCTTTCAAAAGGCAAGATCTGAGTTGAGAACCATAGTATTCAAATTTGGAGTGCTATGTAGAACTTTCAAATGCAATGAGAGGAAACTACTTCAAGGTCTTTTTTTTTTCTTTTTTTTTGAATGCTTTATATATTGGTCTTCTGTCCATCATTCCATGCAGCATTAATGCATGGCGCCGCTCAGCTAACCATATCCTGGTAGTTGAGCGTATTAACGTTAAAATTCATACTAACATCTCTCTCTACATATGCTTCTATAAATTCGTTGACATGTTCTCTCGACCATCCATAAGAGATTCCTGGATCCTCCGTCCAAACTTAATTGTCACCAACCCTCAACGACCGAGCTTGATGGTGAGAGATTATTGTTTACATTGTATGCACCTTATAGCTATGTATATAGTCAATCACAACTGCTGGTACCTGTAGGTCTCATTCATCAAGTGTGCATCTTGGTGCACAGCAACAAAAACCAACTATTGTAGTTGGCTGAGTACATGGCTATGTGATGCAAGACAGTGCAGTGTTACTACAACAACGACAAACTTCTTTCCTCATTTTGTGGCACCATGATTGTGAGTAGTGTTAGCGAAGAATAGACCAAGCACCAGTTTATTTAGCAACAGGAACTGTAGACCTAATGGTAGACAAGAAGCTTGTACACCCTTTATGGTGTTTTTACCTGAAAGTCCCCACCTTCGAGTTTCCTCAAGGTCAACTTTGATGGTTTCGTCTTGGACGCAGGTAGGTGGAGAGGTGCCGGATTTGTCATCAGAGGCCCGAATTCTCGGGTGATGGCTGCTGGTGGCTGTCAGATCTTCGACACATCACTTCCTGAAGCAGAGTTGCGGATGGGATGGGCAGGCCTATGCCATGCGCGGCGTGTGCTTCAGGCTAGCTCGATCATACTGGAAGGTGACTCGGCTACTGTGATCGAATGGGTCAAAAGGGGCCCGTACAGTGGTGAAGGGGACCACCCCCTGCTCCGAGACATATGGGCGACGGTTGGAGATGTAGTGGCCTTTTGGGCTCAGCATGTGTACCAAGAGGCTAATGGGGCGACGGACTGGGTGGCTGCCTATGTAACAAGCCACTCAGAAGGCACCATGTGGGCCGTGGGGAGAGAGAATTGCTTAGAGCACTTCGGGGCTTGTTGTTTACTGATTCCATTGGTTGTATCCATACTCGCAATATATGAAATACCCATTTTAGCAAAAAAACGGAGCTTGTACATCATCAAACATCGATAATTAGTTTTATAGATCAAATTGAGCAAATCATGGGACGAGAAATTTACTGCCAGCACTAAGTGCAGCAGCATGACTATGCATGCAGCTAATCATAGCCATTGATTTCTATAGTGGTGCACCAAAATGCACATTTGATGAATGATGCTTATAAGAAATAGCGATTGTAATTGGTTGTGTGTATGGCCATATGGTGATTGCAGGTAATAATTTCTAGTTGCAAGGCCAAGGAACAATTTCTCTGGCATGCTGAGCTGTTTCTCTAGCAAGTCCACGTCTGCTGCAATAGCCTTGGCTCGTTACATAATCTCAGCCTGTTACATCAACATTTGTTGACCATCACAAAAGCAATGAGACTAAAGCTGTGATATTTAATGATGAATTACTCCGTCCGGTTGTATCTCATTAAGAACATGACGTGGGGCCGAAGATCAATTAATATTCTCATACCATTGCTTATGAATCATTTATGATATCCCTTTTTGTTTTTTTAAGCCTACAAGCCAAACTACAACCCTATAAATCCATCAAAAGGTAGACAGTTATCAAATAAAACAACTTTACATGCCATACACAATGTATCATTATTGATAGCCATCTATCTTTGAATGGCGGCCATCAAAAGCTGTACAGAACTCTACCTCTAGGTCAACTCTGTAAGTCTTCATTCTATGCATATTAGGTCACAGAATATCTTAAAAACAACTAAAAATCGTTGAAACAGTTTCTATTAATTAGCTTGTTGTCCGGTCGATCGGTGCTAACCATTTATAACATGAAAGAAACTGTGTTACGCAACCAACTCATTGCATCTCATGCATCTAAATTTTCTATTTTAAGATATTCATATTATTATTATTATTATTATTATTATTATTATTATTATTATTGCTGCTTCTGCTGCAAGTGCCAATTATTTAATAACATTGACAATGAGGGAAAATTCTTCTGAAAATAATAAAAAAAAGAATTTCTAATTTTCTAGCTAGTATCTTAGGGCAACTGTGCCGAAAATAAACATGCTCAACATATAATATCAAGTATTAATTTAAACAATGTTATACACCCAAATATGGACCAACCAAATAGTAAGGACATGCATGTCATTTGTCTCATAATCATGTATCCTATAAGAAATCTTGAGCAGCCACACTTGACAAGGCATCCGGTAATTGGTTCAACTCTCGTATGAAACTGCCCCTAGCCATCATGCATTGCAACAATCCATAATTATCACATAAGATAAGAAACTAATCTCTCATTAACCCACCCCTATGTGCAACTCACCAATCCTCATGCATTTCACCAATCCCCTAAATGCCGGATAGGACATAAAGCAAATGGCAATAACTTGCAATACCTAATATATTTTTTTTAGGTTTTTCGTGTGAATATCTTACTAAACATCGAATTTTGCATTAATACTCTTCCAAAATTGATATTTACATATATACTCTCGTAAAACACTTGTTTTGCTATTCTACCTTTTTTAATTCTTATTTTTGCATATATACCTACGCCATCTAACGCCGTTAAAAAAATAACGGTTTCAAATTAAAATGACAAAATATAGATAAATGTGCAAAAAGAAACATTTATAAGATGATCACGATGAAAAACAAAAAAGTAATTTTAAAATTTTATTTTATTTTTAATTAAAATAAATATAATTTTTATTAATGGTGTTAGAAGAACCGTTATATTAGGTGTATTTGTGCAAAAACAATATTTTATAAAGGTAGAGATATAAATATAAGTTTGAAGAGGGTATTTATGCAAATTAGAATTTTTTTTTTTTTTTTTTGAGAAGGTTGATCATGAAAACAAACCCTTTTTTTTTTTCAAAAACATAAATAAATTAATGAATCAGGCCCTGCATTTTATTGAGCAATTAATATATCCACTAACCCCAATTGGGTCCCTTACCTTCAATCCAAGCCATTCCAGAAGACGGGACACCAGAGGAATGGCCATGCACTCCATAAATCCATACCCATCCATCCAATGCGACCCATAGAAACAAACTTTAGACCCCTGGGGGAAGTCATGGTTGTGGAAGAGCGAAACGGAGGTGGGTTCTTTAAATGGTGGTTTTCCCCTTAGAAATGGATTCCTTGGGGGAGGAATAGGATTTTTCTAGTTGCTGATAAGAGCGAATGAAGGCGTTCTTGGGTGTTTGTCGGAATTCTTCTCGGTCTTCTCCTTTTGGGACGAATGGTAGCGTCCGCTTCGATCGCTTGGTCACCAATCCATCTCAATCCCCGCCTAATCCTGTAGTTCGAGGTAATCACGCCTCGCCCCTCTCTTCCTTCTCTTCTCCTTCTTCCTTTTGTCGTCGCCGTTTTCTCTTTCGCTCGTTGTTTCTTGGGGCATAGAGCTGTGTAATTTCGATCTGGAAACAAGAAATCGTGGCCGGGGATTCGATTTATCTGCTCGATTTGTGATTTGGGTTTGCTTCCTCCTCGACATTCTCTGTGAAAGCTGCGGTTTGATGTTTGTTTGTTTTTTTTTTTTTGCTGAAACGGGCATTTCATACATCAAGTTTGATGTTTGTTTTGGGTTTCCATTGTGATTGGGTCTTGTTTAAGGAGAGAAATTTGCATTGTTATTTTTTTCTTGATCCTATTTCAAGATTTGGGTATATTTATATTGTGGGTTTGTTTGTTTTATTTGTCTTTTGATGCTAGGGTATTCTTGAAGATTATTGTTTTGTTGGGCTCGGGAATAGAATCTCTTTTGGATGGGAATATATACATCTGCTTGGTATATAAAAATCAGAAGGTGGAGGAATGATGTGATAGTGCTCTTATAGATGCCATATTGTGGTTCTACGTGGTAGTGGTAATTGTTATGTGAAGATTGGATGTTAGTGATGGACAGAGAGCAGTTTCTTGGCATAACATATGACTGTGACACGGCATTGCATTTTTCTTGTTTGCTATTGGCAGGAGAAGGGGAGAAGAGGAAGTGGGGTGGGGGTGGGTGGGGGCAGGGAATCTATTGGATTACATATGTTGCCATTGTTCTAAAACACATGGTTATGAATATTCTTGAAAGGGCTAAATTTCAATCTTCTGTTGTGCAGTTGTTTTGTGTTCCATCTGTAAGCATCTTTATCAAATGGCAACATGTGCTTAAATTATGAGTTCAGTTGAATCTATATGTTCTTTTTATCCTTCCATGCAGTTCATGTAGCATTCCCGCAGTCACTGTTCTCAGCTAGAATGTTATGGAAATTAAGTTATCTTGTCTAAGATGAAACTTGTTGCAACGGTATGTCTTGCTTGCTTTTTCCACCATGATAAAATTGTTAAAAATTAGAGTTCATGGTTGAATAGTTGTAAAACAGTTTGATGCTGCAGGTATTTTGAGCTTACTTCTGACACTTTTAACCACATTGATTCCCTTATACTGTCATTTTTGTGTTTTGCTTTTGTCTCTTGATCAGTATCACTTGGTAGTAGTGTCATTACTCCTTGTTTTCAAATGATTTGCTTCAATCAGGAACCCTCTTAGTTCTAACTTCTAAAGTATTATCAACCCTAACTACTTCACCATGTTGTTGCACGTGCTCCCTGAAGAGATAAGCATGTTACTGACAACTTCGCGAACCAGAGTGGAGATCGGATAAGTGGGCTGGAAAAATTAGAACAGCATTGCACTTTCTTGGAAGATTTAGTCATTGCTGATAACTTTTTGGTTGCTTGAGTCACCTGACACATAATTGTAGAGTTATTCCATGGTATGGTAAAAGATGATTTGAAAATGTCATCACAATTTAGTTGAGGTTTGATGTGTTTGGTTTTAGGTAAGGGTTGGTGAAGATGGACTGAATGCACGAATAACTGAATATCTACCTCAAGGTTAGATGGATTGCCTTTCAGATTCTCTGGGTTAACCAATCCTTTCCCTCAATGTTTTGGTGGTTGGGGCAATACGAGCATCATATAGGTAGTTCTGTTTTCTTCTCTTACTCCCATCATTGTAGCAGTTGTACTTTGTTGAGCTCTGGAGTCGATGTATGTCTACATGCATGGGGTTTCTATGTTTCTCAAGACTTTAACCCTCTGGATATATTTTCAGTATGTATATACTATAATGCAATGATGGGATATAAACAGGTGGAGAATAAGGTTTAGGGGTTATGACTGCTTAACTTTTTGCGGAATTTAAATTATGAAACATGAATTTGGACATTAACATGAATTTGGTGGAATGTAAATCAAGTGGAGATGAAATGCATCTCTTTTTTCTTTTGGTCAGGATGTTAATTAATTAGTAGTTGTTGAACAAGCCAAGATTTACTCATCTTTGCAGGCCTTTGTTATCAATGATTGCGAAAATGTTTAAACTGGTCACATGTTATATTGGATGCTCAAAAACTGATGATATTTAAGAACACGCTTTGCATTTGATATTTATATGTATTTATCACAAAAAAGACAGCATCTTCAAATTAGAGATTGGAGTTTGCTTTAAGAGCACATAAACAGCACCTCTAATTTAACCAATGTGTCAACCTGTTGCAAATTGTTTTAGAGCCTTTTCAGGTAACGGCCCAAAAAGTTAGACTAAGTTCTTTTCTGAATTTCCATAAAGTTTAGATTAACCTTAGATGATTATTTTACAATGCTGCTTGTTGTCAACCCTGTTTGACCTAACACCGTCAATGACAAGCAACTCTATATGGTCATACTCTTTATCCATGCGAAGGATTCAAATTGCATAATCTAGGGATGTGTTGATGGTCAGCCAATGTAGTAACACATCATATTGTGCACTGTATGGACAAAAGGTTTTGACCTATATGCTTTGGTATGATCAATATGGCCTATTTTGACCTCCAAAATTTTCTTTTTGTATTTTCTTTCTTATTTTATTATTTTTAATGCCATGATTTCGTATAAATGTGGTACATATCGATTTAATGGCTTGTCATCCTATTAGATGTGATTTGAAGTTTTTTGTTGCTTGTTTGATCATAACTTTGCTTAACTTGCAATAAAAACTGGGTTATTAAAAAATATGTGTGGGTATTAATAATTGACATGTACTTACATCAATGGAAATTAGTGAATTGATGAATGATACCAAAGACTTTAGTGCATTAAGATGAAACAATTGCTGACTCAATAAATGAACAAAGAAATAATAAATTTACCATATTATTGAGCAACATTGAGCATATTGATGGCATAGAAAAAAATGTAGATTGGCCGCTGCTTGACAACATATTCAAACATCAACTTTGTCAAACATTATTTGCTGGGTCTATTTTTGTATTTAAGAGGAAATGGGGAAGGTTTTGGTGATTAACCCTAAATCCCTAATTTCCTTGATTGTAATCCTAGATTCAAGCTCTGGGACATGTATTCAAAGTTCATATGTGCTGTATGTATCTGTAACATAATTCCTATCTAATTCTTCTATTTCTCCTTCATTTATTTTCAGATTTTTGAAAAAAAAATAGGGGGCGGGGGACGCGAATGCAGTGCATGTGGCTGCATATGCATATGCAGTCCCTCAGCCACACCATTTCATATATGCAGCCATTATATGTGGTCAGGGTATATATAGGCCAAAAAGATGGTTCACTTAGCACTGTGCGGATGTTTATGCGGCAAGATTAGCATGGCGCAGCGGCATTTGTGGTCTACTTATTATTGTGTGATCGTATTTGTAGTCCTTTAGCATTTTGTAGCAATATATATGGTTCACTCTTAGGAAAGCCATGTGAATGGGGTAGGTTCAAGTAGTCCGTTGGGTTAGATATTGGTTACAAGAGAGGTAGATACATGCATTTTGATAATATCAATATGTATGTTATACTATAATTGTTGCATTAAGCACTAGGTAAGAGGTAGAATTGTTAGGTTCTTTTTGGGTGACTATTGCTTTTATTTATGAAAGATATTGCTGTTATTGTTGTTCTAATTTATCTTATTTACTTAAAATATTAAAAAATACTAATTGCCTATGCACTGACATATGTGGCTCGTATGATGCATTTGCGGTATGCAGTCTCGACCGCCCATATACTGCAGCCATCTTTTAAGCACTGGCTAGAAGCTTGTTTTCAGCCTCATATATGACAATCCAAGCTCACCAATGTTTGGATACTCATTGTTCTCACCTCTAAACTTTCCTTCATAGCTGACACCAGTTTAATGGTGGAAAAGGGACGATAAAGCCCATTTTGAGGTATCCTGATGGGTACAAGGTGGTTCAGCACTGATTTAGGTCCAAACTGCCTCGATCGGGTGCTATCAAAGTCGGTCAGGCCTAGTAAAACCAAATCAGAGCCTATTGGCCCGTGCAGTACCAACAATCAACTAGTACAGCATGGTATAGGTGTATAGCCAGTTCAAGGCTGGTACACACTAGTCTTAATAAAGTAGGATGGACCTAAACGATACCTATATGGTTCCAGTGCAAAAAAGCAAGCAATGAGGTTAATCTGAAAGCTAAACCTAAAGAAAATATGGTAAAAATATGCTAAAACATAGGTGTCTGAATAAACCTAACATGAAATGCAGAGATTTTAGCTAAAACAAAAAATAAGAATGCAGTAGATGCTAATAATCTTCTAACATAATTCTAGGAATGATGCAAAGTTAAAGCAACAAATGTGACAATCAGCTGAGATCAAATCAAATCATCAAACCTGCAAATTAAACTGCTGACTTTACAGCATTCAGTGACTTCATGAGATTTCAAGTTGGCTATCACACTAGGAAGCATTCGATTCTCTTAATGCTTCTTTGGCTCCAATCTGATTCTGCACATCAATCCTGCAGGCCTAATAGCTTCATGCAGAACTTAGAGCGATCGGCACTGTCGTGCATCCCTCAAGCTGTAGGGGCACTAACGAGTTTGGTAGGATGAAAATGGATAGCAAGTTTAGGGTCTAAATTTCAGCAGAGCAATCAGCTGTTTTTATGAATGGATTAAAGGGTTTTATTAATAGTTTTTGGGATTAGATTCAAGGAGAAATAAACAAGTGCGGTAACAGCAGATTGGTTTCTGCAGTTCCTATGGAGCTGAAAAGCAGTTTGGCATATGTCAAAGGTCTGGAAAGGGTTTCAATGGCTGCTTTCTGATCTGCTGGTACTTGGGTTTGTTAGGTTTTCCAACATAACCAGAAGAGGTCAGCTGTGACAGCAGATCTGTTCTTGCCTATAGACAGGTCCTAGCAGGTGGCTGGTTTGTATGAGTGTAGGAAACAGGAAAGGGTCAAATCTAGATGCTGTTAGTATTAGAAAGAATGCTTTGGAATGCACGAGCTAGGGTTTTAGCTGCCATAGAGAGAGGGGTCGAGAACAAGAAATAAAAAGTAGGTTGAAAGAGAAACAGAGGAAAGAGGGGGGAAAAGAAAGGGATGCACGCTCCGGCAGAGGTCTCGCACCACGTAAATTAGAAGAAGAGCTTTATTTCACTGTGCAAACATCATGAAAACAAAACCCTAGGCGCCAGCCTCTATGAATATAGTTAATTGGCATTTTGTTTAAAAGCCCCACCTAACAATTATCCTTACATAGAGGTTCCTAATGAATTTGAACAAAGTTCCTAGCCCCCCACAAATCATACCATAAAGGGGCTCAACTAATCATCATAATCATCTAGCCCCTTCCCAATTATTTTGGGTCAGCTTTTGTATCCTCAAACGCCTAGTATTCCTACCTATGGCCAATGACCTTTGATGTTAATCCAAAGTTTTCCATATCCTTCCTCATAATCATAAAAGTGCTTAGCTAAAAAGAACAATAAAAAACTATTCAATTCACTGCAAAAATGACTAAACATCATCTCAAAACTATTCATCTTCCATCTAGAGACTACCAATCCTTTATTAGCAACTTTTGAAGGTCTTGAAGGCCTGATTCCCATCACTCAAATCCTTGATCCATTACCAATTTTACATATGATGTCTCTCTAGTAAAATCTTTGATTATAAGATTTCGGTAACAACAATTTTGATGTCTTTTAGAATGTTGTCATTTTTTTTTGAATTTAATTTATGTAATCTTGAAAGGTGATCTTAATGCTATATTTCTCATACTTAATATTTTAGTTTGAGACTGATTTGGTGTTTATCCTGATTTAACATTCGGTTTCTTCTTTGCAAAATATCTTGTGCATCGATTGATGATTTTCAAAAAATAGAGAAAAATTATTGTGGACTTGATGTATTTTTATAGATTTAAGGTTTTAGTTAATTCCTTGCATGTAGCTCCTCTCTATGCTCTTTGCAGTTTTTTTGCTTCTTCTATAAATTATGGTAGCTTTTTCGTGAACTTTAGAAGCTACTCATTACCACGCTCAGAAAAAGAGCATCTTTATATATACGCGCGCGCGCGCGTGTGTGTATTAATATATATATATATATATATATATATTATTTTTCTTGTATACTGAAGAAAAGGGAAAGAAAGAAAAGAAGGAAAGGAAAGAAAAAGAAAAGGAAAGAAAGGAAAGGAAGAAGAAAAAAAAGGAAAAGAAAGAAGGAAAGAAGGAGAAGAAAAAGAAAGGAAGGGAGGAAAAAGGAAAAAGAGATAGAAGAAGGAAGGGAAAGAAAAAAGGGTTAGAGGCTTGGACCACCCAGAACTGCTCCAAACCGAGCAGAACTGGGCTTCTCTGCTCGGTTCAGCCTGGTTCGACCTCTTACTGAGCTGAACCATTTCGGTTTTCGGGTCGGTATTAACTAATGTTAACAAGGACTATTTCATTCTTGTACTAACATTGTGCCTGTGAATAATCTTATTATAAATCTGTTAGTGTTTTCTTGGGCTCTCAATGGCTTTAAGATTTTTGTTGCATTCCTCCAACTACACCTTTTGGTTTATATGTGTTATCTTGCAGGTTTCTAACATTTGAGTGATGGCAACCAAGTCTTATAAGTACCAGGCGCAGGAACTGGTTAGAAAATACGTGCTGGCAGATCCAGTTGTTCCATACACCTCTGTGCTTGGGGGCATTTTCATGTGCAAGATGGTATGCCTCGTCTGCCTTACGTAAATTGTTCTTCGGATTGATGTAATTGAGTGTATGTGTACAACTGCACATGAAAAATATTGGTCATATATGCAGGCACTTGACCATACAGATGAATATGTACATCATGAATTTGAAGAAGATAGTTTTTCTTAAAAGAAAATTAGCACGTACTGGTTGCATTCCACTATACTTCTTTTAAAAAGGGATTATTGGAAACCGGTAGCCTTAAGAACTGAGTTTCAAGACTGTAAGGGCTAACAAGAACCATTGAGAAAGTGACACTGATATCCATTTACCTGTTATAGATGGACTATCAAATTATCTTTTCTAAAGAAGTTTTTCGAAATATTTTTTCCTTGAACCAGCCACTTTGTGTATACAATATGGTAAAAGAGGTTGCTTAGTATGGAACACTTTTGTTATCTACTTCTGAGTGTCAATGATATAGTAACTATAGTCTTAATGTTTATCAGAATTAGTTTTTGAACAGGGTTATTTCATTTTGGCTGCATTGTTTAGTACCTTTTGTTTGTTGACTTTAAATTTAGTTCTGAACAACTAAGAAATATAGTAGAAACTGCCTGCTAATCGGCACTTCATAAAATCTCTTAGTTGATGGAAGTAATTCAACTAAGAATTTTCTTATAGGACGTGACATAATTAAATTAACAAGTGCTATGTTGATAGACATCAATATTAATGTAATTCCTAGTCAACCAATTTAATTGTATAACATAAGTGTCAATGAAATGTTATCAGCATGTTTAGAATAAATAGGCTCGCTCTAGAGGTATGAAGAAGATGGTAAAGTTGGAAATAGCATGGGCCATGGACTATTCCATGTGATGGAGGTTATACTATCTTGCCATATTTAAGTAGTTGGTGGAAATCTTTGGCTTATAACAAAAAGTATACATACATGCATACCATAAACATAAAGTCTTATCCCAGCCACGGTTGTTTATATATGTAGTTGGACCATGCACTAAATATTAAATCTTAGGTAAAAATTTTAATAAGTCAAAAATCAACCATGTGCCATCCAAATTGGAGATTCACACTGTTGATCATGATCTACACCGCTGAATATGTGTAAATCTATATTCATATGTTTTGAAGGTCTTTGAATTATTAATCAAGTGTGCTAATATTTCTTTTAGAGATTCTGTAGTTCCAAAAGATTTTTCATCCAAATCTGAATATATCACATAGATTTTTCAGTTGTCTAAGCTGTTCTATTGTTGTCTGCCTTTTTTTTAAGCAGGCATATGATCTTACTCGATTAATCAGTCCATTTTACTATAAGGGTTATGCTTCTCTTACAAAGATCCAACGGATTGAGTGGAACAATCGGTGAGAAATCACAGGCTTTCTGCATCCTTCTTTATTGTATTTTTTCTCATATTCAATTGAACCATTTTGCAGGGGTATGTCTAGCACACATGCCATTTTTATCACGATAATGTCGGTGTACTTAGTGTTCTTCTCAGATCTATTTTCTGATCACCTTGAGGGCCTAGTTACATTTCGAAGATCAAATCTCTCCACTGTTACATTGGGGGTGACATCTCTATCTTTTATTTTACTATCATGCAATATGCTTTGTTTATACTACTGGTATCTGAATATATGTTTCTTAAAGTTATTTGGTGATGTTACACTTGACAGGTTTCTGTTGGGTATTTCATCACTGACCTTGCGATGATATTTTGGCTATATCCTTCTCTTGGTGGAAAGGAATATGTAAGTAGTCATATTTGTAAGCTTCATCTAAGCTTGGACATGTTCTCTGTTGGGTTTTTTTGTCCACTTCAACTGTTCTTTCTCATGTGACATGTCTACTTGAGGAACACAGCTTTATGGGCCTTCATTATCATTTCAAGTACCAATCAAGAGCGTCACTAAGTTCCATATTTACTATGGACTGATATGGGGACTTTTTGTTTCAGGTTCTCCATCATTTGCTTTCTGTAAGTGCATTAGCTTATGCCATGTTGTCTGGCGAAGGGCAGCTATACACATATATGGTCCTCATCTCTGAGACAACCACTCCAGGGATTAATGTGCGATGGTAATTTTGTTGAAATTACTCAAGAAATCCTACAACACAACTTCATGTATTTCCACCTGTTGACCTTTTGCATCTTCTGTTTTGTGAAGGTTTCTTGACACTGCAGGAATGAAAAGGTCCAGTGCTTATCTTGTTAATGGCATTATGATGTTCTTTGCATGGTTGGTGAGTAGAAGAGTTGGCTTTCTTTATTTTTTTTCACAAAAATGAAAGATACCTAAAACTCTTTTCATTGAAAAAAACAGATTTAAAAGACTAGAATAAATTATCAGTCTTGTGCTTTAATGTGATTTCTTTTGGGGAATATTTTGGAAAAAACCAATCACTGCTATGTAAAATTAAAAGTATGGATGGGCAGTTGGAATATATAAAGAAGTTAGCCTGACTTATCTCTTACTAGTTCAAAAACAGTGTCTCTTACTAGTTCAAAAACAGTGTCTTTTGATAAGATTTGTTAACTAACTAATACTGCGATCCTTCATTGGCAGCTTAGTCTTCTACAAGTTGTAGCATCGCCTTCTAGTCACAGCTTATAAATCGACAAAAAATAGATGCAAAGATGTTGCACCAATTCTTGAAGCACATAATTGTCAATACACTGGGAGAATTTAGGCTTGGCAGTGCACAGCCTCTTGCTAAGCATTTAGATGGGCTCAGGCCTTTTTTTCTCTTTTTGTAAAGGATGCGCTTAGGCATTTAAATATGTCATAATTAATTCGTGCATAACTGTAAAATTCTAGATTAAAACATCATTGAAAGGAAAAGAAAAGAGTTAGACAAATGAAAGAAAGTGTCATGCGATAAACATATGATTTGATTTTATAGCTTATTTTCTTAAATATGGGTTCACTATAGAAAATAAATGGAAGTAAAAGGAAACAAAAGAGCAGAAGCATTGAGTTTGATAAACATGGCTTTTACTTGTTTTATGAAGCAGTACATCAATAGCTTGATCAGTCAACACCATTTATCATCTAAAATTTCCCTTAAAATCATAACTCTAGTCCAATTATATGTCACTTATGTGCTGGGTGTTCACATTGTGGTCAAGTCGCTAGGCTGATTCTTACCATCTATTTTTCTTATTTCCTGAAGGAGTTTGTTGATCATTCAATAGAAAAAACGTCTCCAGTCATTGAGATAAACACAAAAGCCTGAATGGCAATCCTTTGGCACCATCTTGAAGTGTATGAACCCTTAACTGACTGGTAGCTATTGAAAAATTGAATTAGATCATGTAGTTATGCATAAATTCAGCCAGTTATCAATTGTTGAGACTTTGTAAAAACTTTAGACTGCTGTCTTAGTATTTAAACTTCCAAATTGTTAATTCCAGGCTAAACTATAATTCCATTAAATGCTATTGCAATCTAGTATGATTTAGCTGTTTTTGTTAATTTAAAGTATATTGGTGCAGGTGGCAAGAATATGCTTGTTCATCTACTTGTTTCACCACATTTATCTGCACTACGATCAGGTATGTCTTGCCTCCATTTTTACTCCTCTTTTTTTTTTTTTGGTAGATTCATGCGAACCATTATGTCATTACTCTTCACATCTGTTGACAGATCAAGCAGATGCATACCTTTGGTTACCTCCTGACTTTTTTGGTGCCCTCAGCACTGTTTGTCATGAACATGATGTGGTTTGCAAAGATTCTAAGAGGCCTCAGGAAAACGTTGTCCAAGCGACAGTGAATGGTGAACTCCAAAGTTTTCTCGAGCTGCCATCATTATCATCATCATCGTCATCATCTGTATTTTGGTGCATCCTTTCAGCTTTCCTGTATGAAGTCATGGATAAATTAGGTGAGGGATAAAAGAAAAGAAGCTTACCGGCGGCAGAATTTCAGGGTTAGAGAGGGTATATCATTCTCATTTACAGTTTCATTATTGTATATGAATATGATGCGTTACTTTCTAGCTACTGATGTTCTGCTATTTGATATATCTTTTAGCCTGCATTTCATCTCTTTTGTGGTGCATATCTCTCTGCCCCTGCATGGAGATGATACCTGGGTTTTTGACCTTGGATATCCAAAGATACATGCCATTAAAAATCATCCATGATCTTTCCTGTTGTATTTGTTGATAATGAAATGCATTGTTATTTTCCATATGATATACACTGACCAATACATAACAATTCAGTTCTGGCTATGCCATTTTCGTTTTGCCAACTTCGTTATATTATGGAAGACGTTTATGGGAGTTCTGCATCATGATGTGTGTGCGGACTTTGGCTTCAGAATTCTGCTTGAATGTATGCGCTGTCAGGATACATATGCGCATGCACCCATATCTTTGCCTGTGTGCTTCCTGTTTGCATTAGTCCATGGTTGTTTGTGCATGTACATGGCATGTGAGGGCGCATGTGGATTGACAAACTGTGCAGGATTCATTTCCATGGAATTTCAAGTAGGACGCTGCTACGTTTATCTAGTAATAAAATAATCTCATTAATGAGTTCATTACAAAACGTGACATGCGACACATAATTGCAGATTGAATGCATTAGATGGCATGCTGTCAATGTATTCAAGTAGAGGTAGAACACATTAAATGATGTGTCTGCAATGTAGATTAGGTATCGGTTGCTACGAATAGGGACATCCTAAGTTTTCCTGCAAGTTAAGTTTCCTAACATATATTACTAAAAATAATTTTATTTTGTCAAGTTTGGCATATAAAATTTATTTAGTGATTTGTAAGAACATATGGGATTTTTTTATTTTATTTTATTTTATTTTGCAGAATGATACATAGTTAGGAGTCCTTGGATGATTTTGCCCCTTGGACTAAATATGAGGCAGCTCGTAATCTAAAGTTGGACTCTCAAAATGTATACAATCACGCATTCACTAAATAAGGTGTTTTAAATTTATGGATCGTGCACCTTGTAGTTAAACCTAAAGGTAAGTCATCGAGAGACTTTTATATATGTACCATTCTAAATAAATAAATAGCTAAATAAGTAAATAATAAATTTGATCTAATTGGATTTTACCCACATTCTGTTAAGAGGTTGATATTAATAATTTTAGATTTATCTTTATGCTTCATTAAATAAATCTTCAGATATTAATTATTCACATGGGAGAATAATGAGTGCAAATATAATTAGGGCTAGAAGTAGAATTAGGAGAGATTGTATTGGAACGAGGACTAGCCCTAATTTAGACAAACCCCTTTATCATCCAACCCCATCCAACCCCGAGCATCCCAGCTTATCTTAACCTAAGTCCATGTTGATCAAGCTAGGTCTAGAATGAACTAGGTTGAGTTCAATTAATCAAGTCAAATTGTATAGATAATTTGAGATTTAGAAAAGATTTCAAACATTTTGTTAGGTTAACTTTGGGTTGGTTGGGAATTTATTTGGGTGCAATATGTAATTCAATAACTTAATAGGATTAAAAATATATCTAAATGAAACATATTCGTATATTATGTGATATTTAATTATAAAAAAAATAGAAACTGATGCAAAGCACAAGTTACATATTAAGAAATATTTATATTGTACTATCTAAAAAGTAGATATTTTTTTGAGAAAAAGAGGTGGATATTATTAATAATAATTAGGGAAAAAAAGTGTTGTTAGTTCAATTTTTAGATCAGTGCAATTCATGGACTTCTGTCAAGAAAAAGTAATGATGTGAATGAAAATTAACAATTTCCCCACCGGTTTTATTTATTTATTTATTTTGTCACCTATTCTATTTATTTATTTATTTATTTTGTTTGTAGTTGCGCTTATTTGAACTCTTTATGTGCTACTAACCGTGTTAGCTGCTCATCTCCTAGAGGTTTATGATGAGGCCTAGCCTCTCTTGTATTCAGAATGAAAGCTAGCACTTAATAGTAATCAAAGCCTGTAAATTATAGTAATATTATTGAATGAGATTAAGTATCTTTTTATACATTATAGCCTCCCTTGTGGGCATCATATTATAACAGATTAAAAATCTCTATAACAGTTTTGTCATATAAAAAGAGATTGAAAAAGTTGTAGCATAATGTATAAAAAATATACACTATTCTAACACTGGGAATGCATTTTACCTGTCACTTGGGTTTCCTGTCAAATTGTAACATTTGATAGGATTATAACAATTGATGCAATGATTTATATAATATATGAATATATTGGGCTAACCACATAAAAGAAAAGAACCTATATATGAAATAAAATTTCTTTAGCCTCCTCTAAGATCCATGAAATAGTTACTCTCATAAAATAGGAATACATGCAGACCCACCAACGTATGCATGATGGTACAATAATTATGTTTTTCGGACCGAAGGATAGCCATTGTGCAGGGAAAAAAATTCCTTCATTTCTTATTTTGCAAATTTAGATCGGATTGATTGGAATTGCAAGATTAATACCAATTGATTTTTAGTGAAAAAATGCTTTTATATATTATTCCCTACTATCATTAGATTAAAGTTAACTAAGCAGGGAAGAAAGGGAGAGTGATCCTCTCTCGCCCGCTACCATCAATCGTCCTATTATCACCCAACATTGCCGGTCCCCATCACCACTTGCCCATTATTGGTGATGCTTATAATCGGCTATTGTCATCATCAATCTCCATCACCTTACGGTACCAACTTCGATTCGTACTACTAGTTACTATCACCAACGATCTACAATAGTATCAACCATCAATAATCCCCACATCTTACCATTCTTGTCAGTCACCACCACCTTCGATCTTCACCATTGTGTTCCATAGTCCATCACTGTCGACAATCTTCATTGCTGCCGTTGACTATCTCTACCATCATCCACAATGAACGATGATTTCTATCATCATCCATTACTTCAAACAATTATCATCCACCATTGCCTACAACCTCCGCCAACCCTTACAATCATCAATGATCTTCACACCAACAATCTCTATCACCACCATTATTGCCATTATTGTTCACCAAAAAAAAAAAAAATCGGAGAGAGAGAGAGAGAGAGAGAGAAGACCCTAACTCTTCTACTTCTCTCATTGTCTACCAACACTACTGTCATCATTGTCATCCCCCCTATTCATTGGAAAAAATGGGAATGATGTGAGAACTAGGATAGCTTCTCTTTGTCCATTGCATTCTTCTCTCCATAATAGTTTTTATATTTGCCAGCACACTATTGTAGCCGTTATTCATCCAAAAAAGGAAATGTAATAACTATGATCGGCACCACTCTTCTCATGTCCAAAAAGGAAGTGAAGCTCATTTGACTGTCATTCTCATTGTTATATTCTTCTTGACGTTTTATCATCAAAAAAGAAAGAAGACATATAATATTATACACCCATCTATAATGGTCCATATACACACATCATATGATGCGCAGGTTTAAGCCAAATAATGCATACATAGACAAGTAATACATACATGTCAACGACCGATGGACATATCTATCATATGCAATATATACTCTAGAAGATACATTATATACCTGGGGAAATGCATGCATAGATTTGAAGCTTGGGATGCATATATTTGAAGTAAAAAAAGTGTAATAATTATGTCTAAGAAATCAATGCACAAATTCCTGTTGGATGGTGCATACTTTGTAGGCTTCAGTGCACGCATTGAGAATGTGCGACAGGCTCCAACGCTTAATGAGAATACAAATTCCATCTCTCTTCTTCTCTTGCCTTCTAGTACTATTTTATAATTTGACTAAATATGCAAATCAACACATTAATCACCATATGTTCCCATTCTAGTCAGTCAATTCCATCCAATTATTCCATGAAAAGGTAATTGATGTTCATTTTCTGATGAACTGGGAATATTTGATAATCTATAGATCATAATTATTGATTGCGGAGTACATGAACATTTGTTACTGATAGCATTTATTATTGTTATTAAAATTCAATCTAGCATGGAAGAAACAAATTTTAGTATCTCTTAGATCACAAAACTTTAATGTGTGTTTAATTAGATTTGCTACAATGTGAAATTGCTTTAGCTAGTTAACCATTGTTGAGACTGATGAAGCAGGGCTTGTGGTTAAGGTAAGTTTTTAATGTCACATTAGTTCATCATTGTGTCATGGAACTTGCGGACCTGCTCTCTTTTTTTTTCCCCCTGTGATGCCTTTTAAGCTAGCATCATTACAGATTCTTCTTGTGCTCCTAACGCTTCAAGAGTTCCAAGCTACTAGGAAAAGTTTCTCCTCCTTCGGTCCTTCCCTAGTCCTCACCTACCTAACAGTGAAATCAACAAGATTGTCTAGGCTATGTTTATTATAGAAACGTGACATTGTTTAGCTGTTCGTGATGAAATCACAAAGACATTTGGCGAGTAGAGATCTAAAGCTCATAAAAGGATTAAAGGACAGCAATGACAAAGATTGAGTAGCCCTTTCTGAGAGCATGCATTGAGATGAAGCTATGCCTCAAAATATTCTACTCAACAAGATTGAGTAGAGCGAAGCCATGGTCACTGCAAGGCATGGAGACGTCTCCTACTGTTAGCAAATCTACAAGAAATCTCTAGTCTGATGATGGCCCCTATGGCCTGTTGTAGAGGGCAATTGTGAGAGGACTGGAGATGAAATAACAAAGCCCATAGAAAAGAGTGTTCACCATGTTGCATGGTTTGCTCAAATAGTCGCACCTGTGTATGGTGACTCTTAATACTTTGCACCATATTATTCAGATTTCAGAGGGTTCCATAGCTCAAGTATCTTTAAACAACTTCAAACGTTTTGGAGGCCTAAACATTCAACACTTTTGCCGGAGACTGATATATAAACTCCCCCCACAGAAGAAATTCTTGAAAGTTTCTTAATAGGCCAATTGGAATCTCTGACTGGACTGCAGTTCTTAAAGAATAAGAAGAAAATAGCAAATCCTTCATTTCAGAACATTCTAATATTCACAGTGAAAAAATGGGACATCAGAAGCAGGAGCAGAAAATAGTTATCGTGGAGCTGGTGACTGTTCATAGAACACAAATTTTGTTTGGTAAATGTGCCAACACACAAATTGACTGGTGAGTTCGTGATGAGCACTAAGAGCAGCAAGAAGTTTTACTGACAAATCTCTCAGCCGATCTATCTGTGAGAATCACTGCTTGAGGGTTCTGCACTGGTTGAGACTGGAGCAATCTCTTTGCTGAAATGAAAACCATAAACAGCTTTAGCCCAGATATTTATCTTCTTGGTTTGAAAACAAAGAAAATTATTAAGGTCCAGCAATATGTCAGAGCCAGATTATTAATTGGATAATCAAGAACGGAGGTTAGTGGCAATCAGTGCTGAAGAAATAACTGTCTATCAACAGTCACATCCTACCTTTGTATATGCTTCATAGATCGTTCCTTTAGGGTACAGTACTATAAGTTTTTAACAAGAGAAATAGCTCATGATGGACAAACAAACCACTTCAGAAAATGAATCCTATTTATGACCGTGGAACAGATAGTTGAAAGATCATGCCACAGATATTGGATAATTAAAATGGCTTAGTTAACAGCCCATACCATCACAGGCAACTACCTAACAGCAAGAAAGTCACACAAAGTCCTTGATGTTGTAGGAGCTACCATGAATCTTGACTAACCAATGTCTACAGCATGCCTGTATGTGCATGCATACATGTGCACACACAGAATAACATGCTAATAGTTAGAAACTTTTTATGTTCAATCACGACTGAAAAGAAAAGGGGGAAAAAGACTTACCAATTTCGTAGAATATGTCATTGACATTGATTGCTGTTTTAGCAGAAGTTTCCATGAAGAAAAGGCCATTCTCCTGAGCATATGTTTGGGCTTCCTAAAATAACAAGGAAAACAGCAAAGTTACAATCATGCTAAATCATGTTCTAAAAATAGACATAAAGCAAGAGTTCAAGTTAATGAATGAGATGAAGTCTATTTTCTATTTTGAAAGCATGTTTAGATCTGTGAATCCATTTGCTTGGCTAAAATACACAATCTCATAGTTATCATTGGAAGGCCAAAAGAGACTAAATGGCTTGGGTGATGATGTGGCATATTTTTGGATGACACAAGAGAAGTGGATCCTTCTGAATCACAGCTCAGTTATGACACTCAAAGTTCAGGCAGACACCAGGTTGTTCAAAAAAGAGGAGGGCCTTGGTGCCAGTCTCTCCATTAGATCCTTTATAATCCAGTATTATATGGCCAGCCAATGAAGGCAATGCAACTAGAGTTGGATGAACTATAATTATTTGCATTGCAGAGTTTACTTTCATCCCTGAGGTCCTGCACAATAAACCATCTAAATTTTTGTTGGGGTTATATGCATAAAGTCCCTTTCATAAATTGAAGAACATATACTATTATATTATTGCTTCACTCATCTTACATCTCAATATGGCAGTATGCCCTCAACTGTCCTGCATCCTAGACCACCAAAATTAAAACATTGAATAGAATTCACAGAACTATAGTAATCAGCAGGAGTTATCATTTATTGATGCTGCACTCATTTTACATCTAAGTTTGGCCACCATACTGTGGCTCGAAAGAGTTGATGTTCAGCAGGCTGGCTAGGTGTCAACTCAGCAACCATAGGGTCATCGTGCCCACGGCAAAACTGATCATTGTATTCCGATGAGGGAAGCAAAGATAATTACAAAAATGTTGAGATGGTAAGGTTTCATATGACAGAAGCATGACCACATGATTGACACTAAACCTTATATGAGGGTAAACTACTTCCAGCCAAGGGAAGAGACCATGGTTTTAAATACTGGTATTCAACGCCACACCGTTTTTCCATCGGAATGCTACACTGTCAGCATGGTACCAACATTGATGGTATGTATTGAAACTGACAGATTCTAAAAAACTGAAAAACCATCAGTACCACCAATTGGTATGGCCGGTATAGTGCTCGCTAGTACAGATCGGTAAAGACTAGTAAAGAATATACCAGTGCATCTGTTTCAGCATCCCGACATCTGTACTAGTGCCAGTTTTGTGCTGGAATGGTATGGTAGCAGTAGTACCATCCTATTTCGGTGATTTTTGAAACCATACAAGAGACTGAAGCCCTGAAAATGAAAAAGATTGCCCCTATCATATGGCAATCAGATAATTTGGAAATGTGATTAAGAGCCAACATATTTTTGACTTGCATAACCTTACAAGAACTGATCATGATAACAATAGAACATGGGCTTTTAAGTTGAGTTACAAGAAGACTTGGTAAATACCAATCTTGCATCATATGTGTCAGAGCCTTAGCCTAAGGCTGCAAAAGTAGCAGAGTTTACACACAAAGTTCAGCATCTAGTCTTTGGAAGTAACAATATTGATGTGGGGATACTAGACAGGATATTAGAGACTCAAAAGTGGCACTTGGACAAGCTAAAGAGAAACAGTACTGGCCCTATTACCTTTGTAGTCACATCAATTAATGGATGAGTCCAACCTCAATTGACAGTAGAGAAGTAGGACATGGTAAAGCAGTCAATAGATGGTCATGATCACAGTCCACACCAAATTTAAGATTTATAGGTTATGAAATTAACATTATAAGATCGATATTAATTGTAATCAATAAGGTTAATCACACAAAAATGAAAGGAACAGTTCATTCGGAAAACATTTTTTAAATTTTGGTATATTGCTTGAAAGATGCTGTTTGTCAAAATATCTACTAGGTGATATTACTTTAAATTCCAAAAGTTTCTCCATACACGATTTCCTTCATTTGTTTCTCTCGCCACCTCTTTGTTGTAGACAACACCTATATGGCATGTTTTTGCTCAGTATCTAATAATAAAATCCAAATATTGGCGATACTCCTACCCAAGGTATGCCGACTTGGTGTCAGACACTATACCGGTGCCATCGTCACTATGTCGGTATGTTTGGTATGGGGCTGGTTCGGCATATTGAGTGTCAGTATACTCTCCGTACCGTATACTAGTACTAAACCGATACGGTATGGTACACTCCATACTGTCTGGTTCGATATATTATGGTGTACCATGCTCCTACTATATTTTTCCTTTCTTTAAAAATATGTTCTGATATGGTTGCTTTTGGAATCCAACCATGAGATGTTTGCATAATGACTCCCATGTTAGCAAGGAAACTATCATAAGGAACTTCTGTTTCCATTCCAACAGAGGAAACAGATGTAAATTGCACAACTCTGTATACAACAAATGATGGTATGTAGATAACACGTCATGTGAATCAAGTGGCTCAAAACCGACCAATATTTGGGACAAGTTGCAAAAGAAGCGACTAAAAGGGGTTCTAAAATTAAGCAAGATAAGTTGGGTAAGTTACAATTTATTTCTTTTTGTTTTTGTTTTTGAGCCTAGATAGTAAATTTAACAGCTTGCGAAAACAGAATTGAGCTGCAGTCGACTAAAACCAGATTGTTAAGGGTGGACAGGTAACCTGGGTTCCGTAAGGAGTTCCAGGAAATGCTTATTTGGAGGGCCAATCCATAACCCAATTGGCTTCCCTATATCCATCAGAAGCTAGCATGTCAGACAAGCTATGAAGGACAATACAAGCATCATTTATGATAGGGTAAGGCCTGCTGTTGTCCTCCAGAATTGCTACAACCAATTGATGATAACTTTAGAGTGTAGAAGCTAAAGATGCAAGGATACAACTCAAATTCCTTCCCACGACACAAGGATTTCAGATTGATTGCAAACATTATAGAGAAGTAACATAACATTATCAGTCTTGAAAATTCACCCTCTAGCTTCACAGACAACGAAGTCAGCATTCCCACGTGAGATACCAGGGTATTTGTACCATCAAAGTTTGACTAGACACAAGGATCCTTGGGAGAACCTATTAAATGAGGTAGAGGATCATGGGCCACAAAGCCTCTAATCCCCCTCCAACAAGGCCTTAAACAGGTCGCTATGAGAAATAATGATACCAGTCTTCAAATTTCTGTAGTATTTGATAGCCAAGCTGCTGGAGATCTGAAAAGTGACTTGCAGCGGGCATCAGCATCACCATCCTAGGATAAATTCATTCCTGTTTTTCTAGACCTTCTAAAGCAAGTCGGTGAACAGGGAATCAAGGAATTCCCCCAAGGCCCAGTTTCAAGCAGTACAACAAGATATATATGGATAATGCGCGTGCGGGTGGGGAAGAAAAGGAGAGATAAAAACAAGGTAATCCAACAGCTAGCACATGTTGAGCAGAGAAATAACAAATGAGACAAACCGAACTGAGGAGAGAGAATACCAGAAGAGGCAATCTTCTTCCCATATGTCCATACTAAGGCAAGAAATACCCAAGATAGGACCAAACCCATCCAGACAAACTCAGCAGAACTAGGATTGCTAGCACCCCCTAATATCACTGCACAGAGGGCTTATGAATCCTCTTGAAATCCATTAGGTCTACCTAACTTATACATGCTATTATTGTCACTTGAGAAGAACCCAATAAATTGGCTTGTCCAATTATAAATTCTTCATTCGTAGTCATCAACAGATTCAGTGAAGTGTATGAAATAAACTTCTCATATAATAACAAAAGCACATGACATGTGTCAATGATTTGTCTAAGCAAAGATGTGGTAGTGAATATTCCAAATTTGGAAGAAAGTACTTGCCTCTGCAGACACCTGTCTAGCTTCTAATAAATCAGCTTTGTTTCCAGCAAGAGCCATTATTGTGCTTGGATTTCCTGAAACAATGCAACTAGTCATCAACAATTTTGGAGTCAACATACGACGTGCATCTTCAGAAGCAAAAATCAAACAAAGTCAGTCTCATTGTACACACACTTCTTTCTAAAGGTCCCAGATATCACAGTAATAGTCACATTAGAAATAGTTACTTCTTTAGTTTTTCAGCAACCTAACAAGCACTCCTCTGTTTTGAACAGGAACACAAGGAAGACAGTTTGCTGTTTCAAGGAGAGCATCGGAAAGATACTTCAAGGAACAAAATCAATATCCAACCCAGCAAAGCTCACCCCTCCAGGAAAAAAAAATATGCACATTCTAACAGAAAATGGGACATATGTAGAGACAGAAAAGGTTGGGTTCATTTCAGGATCCTTATAGAGCAGCTACTCCTAGATACAAATGAACAGCACTAGAGGATACTAAACAAATCTCATTGCTATGGCAGACAATATTGTCAGAATTCAAGAAGAATTAGTTATGTCAATAAAAAAATTCAGGTCCTACCTTGTGCTTGAAGTTCTTGAACCCATTTCTTTGCTCGCATGAATGTGGCCTGCAACAAAAAAGAGTGGAAATCTGTAAAAGAGCACCCAAAATAACTTTTGATTTAAAAATCCTTGATCATGCAGTGGGTCCATAGATTGTCCTAGAAAAATATATGAAAGTAAATGGTTCATAAATTGAAACTTCATGGGAAACAGTACTGATCTTGATAGGCACATTGTTGTAAAACTACCTTCAAAGCCGCCTAGTCCGCCTCTATTCAGTTCTACAGTGCCAAAAACATGACCACTTGACCAAGTTTTGCGATCTATATCTTAATCTTATAGCCAATTAAGTGGCACTAACAATATTTGCATTGTCTCATGGCTACTAACAAGAAAATTCCTTCAGAAAGACATTCCTCCAGCAAAGAGTACAATAATCTTAACGCTGCATTGATGCAGGGGAATCTAAAAATAGTGAACTAATACATAGCCCCTGCGCATTTGGATCTGTTATTTTATCTACAGTGAGCAACTTAAAACAATACCCATAATGGTTTCAAATGTATTGTAAGCATTATTCTAAGAAATATGCGATATAAGCACAGATAAAGCGTTCACACATTTGTGTTATTAGATTTTTAAAAAAGAGCCTGCATGCATACTACCCCAACATAAGCAAAAGATGACAAAATACTCTTCTTCCTCAAGTCTTCCCCACAGACAAAAGATTAATCTCAAAAAGCATATGACAACCCACAAAATGTGAGTTCCACTACACATGTTCAATTTTTGAAGAGAAAATCTCACAAAGGAGGAATTTGTCTGCCCAGCCATTTAAGTGTCTATTTAAACATTTAAGGGGCAGTTTAATCCATTTTAGCATTTAAATCAGGCTCTAACAAACTGAAACTTAGTCAATCCAATTGCTAAAAAGAATATCAAATATTATAGCTAACATGATGTAAAAGTTATATTGTCTTTTAATTTAATGTTCTTCCTTTAAGACTTTTCAAGACTTTAAAGTTGTTGTATATCTAAATATGCTAAGAAGAGAAAACAGTGGGTCTCTAGACTTAATAACAGTCAGAGTAGGCAACCCATTTGATGAGACTCGTCAGCAAGGCAAGGCCCCCTTCCTCCCATTAGTTGTTTGAAAGAATCATTATATGTTCTATTTTTATGTATTTTTTATCAGTTTAATGTCAACGACTTATGTTCCTATATCTGTCTCCTCTCCTTTTGCTCCTAGAAAAGCTAATAATTAACAACTCATAATGAGATTTTGATTAATCATCACTATGTTTAATATATTGACATTGTTATTTATTGTACTATATACTTGGACTAAGACTTAAATTACAAATAATTATTTTTAATTGCTTGATTGTTTTAAAGTCTGCTTAAATATAAAAAGCCATTACAATTCTAAATTACTGAAGAGATTTTAGAAACTACTTCAATGTTATGCTGTACACCAAAAAATTTCCACCATTTAATACATGCGAACTCATAATGCAAGGATGGGAGATCAATAAGTTCATCCACCATAGAGGACAGAACCACTTCCAAGCAAATATCTCATTTCACCGTTATTATCTTAAGTCAGGGTTTTTTTCTCCTTGAAATGAATATTGGATCCCATTACTTATTTCCTCAGTTCTTGCCTTTCTTAATCCTCATGTCATATATCCATGTGCACAGATTTCATGGTCTATTTTCTTGCAATGTCATCACTTTAAAACAAGGGGCTCAAAAACATGTGCACATTTCCTATTTTAAGCATGATCTCCATTAATTATTTTCATATTCTTGCCTTGCTTAAGCCCCATGTCACGTGTCCATGTGTACAGATCTCGTAGTGTATCTACTTAAAAAATAAGCACAAAACCAGGAAAATCTTAGGAGCATTTGCACATTTCATGTCCTAAGAATTTGCACATAAACTAACATCAGAAACAGAATTTTCATCCATGTTGAGTTCCAATTGGTCGGATCCTCATTCAGAAAAAATACCTTGCCTTAAATAGTTGACTTTGAGGTATCCGTGAACTGTTTAGACCTATCTGTATAGTTTTTTCTGATGATGAATCAATCCATGTTTTAATATTAGATTCATGAGTATCTTGTGGCATGTATTTCTTTTCTTGTTACCTTGCACCACTCTTTTGCCACCTTAATATGGAATATTCAAGGAATGGAGAGCTGACTGTATATTTGTGAATCTTAGGAGGTTGACAACCCAAACACAAAGTCATCAAGTGTTTTTAGCTCAAGAGAAATATCACTTAAAAACTCCAAGTAATTTTAAGGAATTATTCCAAGGAATTATGTAAACCTTCTTTATCCAGGTTGTTTAAATACATTTGCATATATTAATTTTTGAATGGGCATTTGGCTTGTAAATCCCTTTGTTTAGGTTTTGTTTTCACATATTTTTTTATGATAAAAAAAAACCAATGAAAATTAATCCAAGGTTTACAAGGAAAAAAGCACCGCTCATGACAATTATTATAAAGAAGATAAAACAGATAAGTTTTATCATAAAAAAAAACTCTGCTTTATCTTATCAAATTTTACTAACCGAATTCGTTATATCGTATACAATTACAGCAGCTGCAGCTCCTCTGTAATACATAGGAGCCAAACTATGATACCTCTCCTGCCCTGCAGTATCCCAAATCTCAAACTTGACTGTTTCATCATTCACTGCCAATGTCTTTGAAAAGAAGGCTGCACCTATTGTTGATTCCTACAGAATCAAAACGCCAATATAAGGACCAAAATTACCATACCAAAATACTAAAATTCCTGTCAAAGATTCCAACTTCAACATATAACCAACCTGGAATTCAACAAACTGCTCTTTCACGAAACGCAAAACTAAACTAGACTTCCCAGTTCCCGCATCTCCAAGAAGCACCTGATTTACCATATCAATATCATTATTATCACAAATCCAATTCTGGAAAATCAACAAGTTATAAAAAAAGGGGCACCAGAACAGGCAAAAGTTGATTCCAGAAGGAAAGAAAACATTTTTTTTTTTTTGCATCAATATACATGTAGAAATCCCAGGTAAACAAAATGATACATGGAAAAGATAATAAGTAGCAACTGTAGCAGAATAAATATCAATCTTACAGGACCAACAAAACCAATATCCAATTATAAATTTCAACTAAAAACTAACCACATGACATAGAATCTTAAAACCCAACAAAAAATACAAAAATTGCAAGAAGGAAATACAATTCAAGACCTAAATCCACATATCGATTGGCCATACCCAACAATTGCAATTCATAAACTAAAATACCGGACAAAAAATCAATTTGCAGAAATTTAAAAACAAACAAAATCAATAAGAATACGAAAGAATTCAAACCTAAACAGATGGATTAGGCTTCCAAGGAGCGATCTCGGTTTAATTAATTTGCAGAAGAACATGAAGAGCTCATTTGAATTAATTTGCTGGAGAACATGAAATCTAATTCGAAAAAAATAAACAATTGCAAAATCGCTCAAAAAGAAACCTAAAAAGGAAATATTTTAATCAAAGAGAAACAAGCTAGAGATGGAAGGAACGATAAATTCGATGCAAAACCAGAACATCAAATTAAGATATCAATCTGAGCCTTAGAATTTAATAAAAATTTACCAATTTCGCGTTTTTAATCTGATTTCCAGCTGTCGCCATTGATTGCAAACTTCCAACCCAGAGAGAAGAAATTAAACGGAACTGATATTTAGAAGGGGGGAAGACTTGAAGAGCCCCAAAAGGAAAGTCTTAAGAGGGTTTTATATTAATGGAATTAAGTTCCGCTACTCCCTCGGAACTCTTTTATTAAAGATGCCCAAAATAAAGACAAAAACATTACTTCCCATCATCAACCATCCACTCAAAGGACCAGGATCAATCCGTTAATTCTGGCCGTTGGATCAATGGAGACTTCTCACGGTGACACGTGGCGGTCAAAGTACGCGGTGGGTTACGACCTTTTCTGTTTTTCCTGGTCTTCTTTTTGTTACAGTGGGGTCTTAGAGGGATGGAAAAGTAATTTTCTTTTTTTTTTTTTCTGGTCTTCTTTCGGTCGGAAACATGAAGGAAATGACGCCTCGCCGCCGCGAGGCCGCCGCCTCCGCCCATGGACGGCTTGGATAAACGCGACGGTGGCCGTTACCGATACGTTCCGAGAAAACGATTTGTGACATATCGTATGGAACTAATCATAAGAAACATAAAAGGCTCCCTTATCATTCTGGAAGTATCGTAGTCAAATACTTCTGAATTTTGCATCTACTGCTCATTAGACTTTGTGATACATCAATCAAACACCATCGTGATAAAAATTCCTTTCAACTACAATTTCAAATAAACAGTTTATTATTATCAGATTAGCAAGGCCAGGGTCAACATATCCCTAAGTTTGCATAATAAGAACTTTTAATTATCTTTTCGACTTTAAATTAACCATAGCTAAATGCTAGCCTTTGATCGGCAATCAATAGTACCATATTTATACCCATAGCAAGGGTATCCATAACACCGTATTTCTACCCATGGCGAGACTATGCGTAATATTATATTACAGCTTGTGACTGATGCTATATATGACGAGGCTATTCACATTAACATAGCTAGACTAATAACTTTTTTTTTTAACCACTAAATTATGCCAGATTTGATTTATTTAATCAACTATACATTATGTTTGTTATGTTGAAGTATACATTATGCTTGTTATGTTGAACTATACATTATGCTTGTTATGTTGAAGTATAAGTTATATCATAACCTATACAAAATTAGAGCAAAATTCTCATCTTAGAACATGCAATTTCAAAGATAATCTATACATGTTGCATCCAAGCATTTCCAAATTTTTACCACTTTATACATGCATATGCAAGGGGATTTTTATCTATATCCATAATAAAGTCTAACAAGCTAGCAACCAATTCAAGTGTAAACTAACAAATCAGATTAATTAAAAATAATTAGAGAAATTAGTCACCCTTATTGAATGCGACAAAACTAACCCTAATCCATAGACTTTCCTTAACTTAACTTGGTCCAAATTAATATTCCTAAAATTAATTAAATGAGGAGATTAGGGTTTTCCACAATTCAAGGGTTTGAGTATAGAACGCTACACTAGACCACTTCTTGTTCGGATGATTGCATCTTATACAAGTCAAGACCAGTATATTAATAAGAAAAATCGAAGAGAATGAAGGGCAACAGTGGAAAAATAAAACCTGAGAGAAAGAAGATGGAGCAAGGTTGGCCAAGTGGCAGTGCCCGGTGATCCAAAATTTTATTTGATCTGAGTACAAACCGGTTAGATTGAGGGAAGAGTAAGAAGAATACAAAATGAGCCATTTATTTTAAAATCTATCGAGGCCCGCTGAAGATCGGCCAATAAAAGGGCCATCATAGGGAATCAATTGGAGCAGGTGGTGTGAGAGGGAAGGTGAGAGAAAGAGAGGCTCCTTGGATAGATGAAGAGAGAGAAGGAAAGAGAGAGATATATAAAATAAAAAAAGAGAGAGATGGTATATCAAAGAGGAAAGGGAGGGGCCAGACATATCCATCGAGAGTCTAGCTATGAGGCCATAAGAAAAAAATCTGAGGCTCAGTAACCATGTGGGCCATAAGAAAAATCGAGAGTCAGCCTTTATTTGTATGTCTAATGATTTGGCTCCAGTGCTAGGTCACTAGGGAAAGGGAATAAAGGCTTTGCTGAAAAAAAGAGAGGAAAAAAAAAAACTAAACCTCAATATAGGAAAGGAGATGAATAACAAGGAGGGCTCAATCATAAAATAGAGATTGGACTCTCTTGTGAGCTGTATATAGCCACTTTCAACTATAAAAGATGGGCTATGGCACTGTTTGTACATACATAGAAAAAATACATCCTTCCCTCCCTACGTATCTCGTTCCTCTCCCTCTACAGCTCTCTCTCTTTCTCCTCCCCTTTTACGTTGAGAGATAATAATAAATACAAATATTTAGACTAACATTAAAGAAGAGCACAAATATCAAGATATGCACATTTCACACTAATCAATATTTAAATTTTTGCAACTACTATTCATCAGGCCCAATTCAAATACCATCGCGATAATAATTTCTTTGAACAATGATTTCAAATAAACAACCTAATATTATCAACCTAGCAAGATCAGGTTGTATGCATTAACTTGGCTAGTCCAATAACTTCTTTTTTTTTTAGTCACCGGATTAGCCGGATACAACTATCTAATCAATTACATGTGTTATGCTTATCTCATTAAAGTATAACTTATATCATAACCCATACAATTTCGGAGCAAAATCTGCATCATAGAGCATGCAATTTCAATAGGTCAAGTTGGTTGACTCAGTCTGATTGAATGAGGTCGGTTTGGTCTCACAGGAAGCTCCTTGCAAAAATTATTATAAAGAGTGTCGGGTGCTCGTATGCAACCGTGTTCTTCAATCATAACCAGCAAAGTGCTAAGCAACTAATTGTAATAGGAGAGTTATTAAAGCACTAATAAAAGCCTGTAACTTTTTCCAAGGTATGCTACAGATATGATGTTTGTCCACAGAGACTTTAAAGGTTGTTGGCTAATAACAATAATAATAATATTAAAAACCATAGCTATAGAAAATACATATAGGAAAAACAACTTAAACATCTTGTAACAATTGTCAGAAATCTTCTCAAAAACAATCATCATAAGAAATTGTTAAGGCTTATTCAGTGAAAGAGTAACAGAATTTTGGATGACCATGTAAACAATTATTTGTGGAAATGTTCTGCAAAGGAAAAAAAAACACTTTATTTTTTTCTCTCTCTTTCTCTAATTAACTTCTTTGCAATGGAGCTTTATTTTTGTTCCTATGTTTAGCCCATATTCCACAATAAGGTTCAACAATTGCACTCTAAGGTGTTCAAGGTAAGCTGCAATAATTAATCCTAATGAATTTCTGATCAAGTGGGCATGATTTCTGATTTTGTGAGTTATCCAAAGTCTAGCATACGAATTAAAAAAATAGGTTAATGCATAAGAAAAGATAATTAAATTTACATTTCAATTTCTTGCCATGTTATGAAATAAATTCACCAATAGAACACTGTTGACTTATTTCTTTTTTTGGGCTAAACACAGCCTAAACCTTTTTATATCCTATAATGAGACCTGCGCGCTAAGGAGTCATTTTGAATGTTTATCCAGAAAAAAAATAGTTTGGAGAAATTTGAACAATTCATAAGTAGGAATCCCATCTTTGATTCACAGCAAGATTTGTTTAAAAGCATTTGTTTTATTTCCTATTTATCTTCTTACTTTTAAAAAATCATAAAATCTAAAACATAAATCTAGATTAAAATTTTATAATATAAAAAATTATAAAACCTTAATTCTCTTCTAGGTCGAGAGGCTTTGTTGGGTCCTATTAGTTCTTGACTTAATAGTATGCATCATGAATTGTCTCTTACTTGTAGGTAATTGTAACACATAGGGCTCGTTTGGTTCGCAGGAAGCATTTTTTCTCATAAGAATATGATTCCTGAAAAGTAGATTTCTGGAAAGAGGATGCCTGAAAAAGTACTTTTGGCATGTTTAGTTGACCATGAAAAAGTGATAGATTTTCTGAGTGCTTATATTTGATTGACCATCCACTTTTCTGAGAAAGTTATGTGTAATTCTTATTATATTCTTATAAAAATTAGGTTTTTAACACCTCTTTATGCTGAAGGGTATTTTTGGAAAAAATAATAATGTTTCAATTTCCGGCTCACGGAAAAGTAACTTTTACATGTTTCTCATGGAAAAAACTTTTTCATGAAACGTGAGAATCATATTCTTACGGAAATACAACTTTTCCGTTTCTCTCCTTTAAAAACTCTAACAAACAAGAGGCATTTTTTTACTTTTCCATTGACCACATTTTTTTCCTTTTTTTTTTCGCGAACCAAATGAGCTCATAATGCTTCCACAACCTAGATTCGGAAAATCCTTTGCTTCCTCATGCTCACCTTAATCTTGGTAGCCGATTCTCAAGCATCTTGGATCTTTGGCCCATGCCAACATATGGCTAGAGGGAAATAGTGGATTTTTTAACTAGCTTTTAAGCAAGCAGATGATATTAGATGATAACATTCAAGAGATCAAATTTTATTGGTCGGAAGGATTTTAGTTATTCTTCGAACTGTGCTGATGAAATTTTATAGTTTAGAAGTGCTTATCTGTGTTGAGAAATAATAGCCCTATATCGAATAAGCTAAAAAAAATTTTGGTCCTTATACTTTCAGATCTATTCATCTAAATGTCTAAAGATAGAATTTTAAAATGGTATCAGCCTACTGATATTTTTTTTATAAAAATATTTTTTTATTCTTTTCTACGTCACATGATATAGAATCCTGGGAAACTCATCTGTCTCGTTAAACCAAAAAAGAAAAAAGAAAAAAGAAAAAAAGTGTAGCTATGTGAAAGGAAACACTTGGGTGGAGGAGAGAAAGATGTATGTCTTGTGAGATTACATGGATAGCCAATGGCAACTGTAAGTTGGTAAATAGTAAGTGTACATTTACTAGTTTCTATAATATAAAGATAGACATGAGGACAATGAATTCTGTGTGCGGTTTCAGAAGGACCGCAGGCAAATTACGGTGCCATCACCATACGGTTTGAAAAGGACAAATCACCATTCAAAGGAAACTTTATCCAACAGCTGTCCATCAGCAATCACCATTCTCAGTAAAGCCACAGAGAGCTGCTCTCATTGGCATGACTGTAATTCTCCCAAAGCTTTCCTTTGACCATGCTCTCTGTGCCTTTCAGGTACTTGTTAGTACACACAACAGCAAAAAGCATCTCTGACACAAGCATGAATGACATCTTTACAAGTCTCTCCACATTCAGAAATATACTGGAGAAAAGCAAAAAAGTTGATCAATCTAAAGACTTTACTGTTCCACCAAGCAGCTTAATTTAAGACATAAATCTAAATCTAGTGAAACATAATCTAGAAAATTTCATTATCTTGTCATGTGCCACCTGCAGAGGGAATCTTTCTTTGTCAAGCTTTTCTAAGGCAATCATGCCCTGAAAGTTGCAGCAGAGATTCCTGTAAGCTCAGCAAGATTAATCATTGGAAGTGGCAATGGCTGAAGAAAGAAAGAGGTTTCACCCAAGGTGAAATAAGATAACATAAATGGGTGTCCATCAACATATATGCCATGAAAGAGGTCTTGGTTACATATTTATGGTCATTTTTATATATTTACTTAGGAGCTGGTGGACCCTTGTCAGCAACTGAACCAAGGATTGAGCAGGCTAGCTGGTTGATGGCAGTAGCCAGGCTATCCATGGACTGGACACTGATCTCTGCCTTTGACTGCTCCATCTTGGTCTTTCTCTCCTTCATCCTCATGAGATCCTTATGCCTTCTCATCTCCTTCTCCTCACTAGCTTGGAATGGTTCTGCTAAAATAGAAGCACATTTGGAGATTGCTGAACTTAGCTTATGGGACTTGTTCTTGCTGCTGCTTCCTTCTCTTCTCCTCTTCCTTACAGATGCGTTTGAATGCTCATCATCATCAGAATCTGAGCTATGACGCATCTCCAACAAAAGGAATGGAATCAAACAAATGAGTGATTATAGAAAGCAGATGTAAAGAAGAATAAGTGAACGAAAGCAAGACCCTTAGGATTAAGTTTAGGGCCTCTTAACTCTATTTTAGGTTTCAGTCAAATGGAAACAAAGTAATGAATAACAGAAGAAACAGAAAAGACTTCTCAAAAAACAGTATAGATGGAAGGAGAAAGGTAAGTGAATAAGAGCAAGAGCTTCAAGATTGGCCTAGCCAAACTAAACTCTAATCTAAATGGGATATTTGTAAAAACGAGTAAAGAGAAATAGTCATTTCTATAATCAGTCAGCTTCATTAGAATAAAATGAAATAAACCCTTGCAGCGGAAGACAGAAAAGAAATGAAATTCCATTTATTAAACAATGAGAGAGCCATCAATGCATGAAGAAATCATTAACAAAAAATCTGAGCAGTTCATATAGAAATTCAAAAATAATCTAAAAGTTGTATTCAGAAATATTCAAGCAATAAATGCGAGAGAATGAGAATTCAAATAATTTGTCTAGAAGATCAAATCTGCAAGAATTCATCGAGCAACACTAACATAAACAACTATAAGAAATGGCCGCATCAATCATAATATGAAATAACTATATAACTAGAGAGAGAGAGAGAGAGAGATTTACCTATGATTCCTGCTGCTTGAGCTCCTGGGAGCGCATGAGGAGGCAGCAATGGTGGACTTGGTGCTTGTGGTGTAGAGCCTGGCCTGTTATGTTGCATCATTGGAGGCATTGAAGCTGAGATGCTTGCCATATGCCTTTCTTCTCCCACTAATCCTGCTACGTTAGAAGTACTACCACTCGCTCCCTCAACAGTACGTCCTCTCTCCACCACCTCAATCAAAGCCTCATATATCTCAGGCAAGAGATTGGAAGGTAGGTTCCTCTCCTTCCTTTGATGCCTCTCAAGCTTCCAATAAGACAACCTATCACTCCCTTCCACTCCGAAACTCATCTCATATGTTCTCACCTTCTTGAAGTCCCTCATGAGGTTATCCCATCTGTCATTGCACTGGTTTTGGCTCCTATAGCAACCATGCCTCCAACAATAGTCTTCCACCCATTTCCACCTCGTCTCTGATGGTCTGCTGCTACTGCTACTTCCACCCATCCTTTCTTCAGTCTCTTTTGACCTTTGCATCCTCCTTTCATTGCCAATCTTCTTTGCTTCAATCAAAACCATAGTCTCAATGAGAGTCCAGTTCCCTTTTCTATACTCCCTTCTTCTCTCTTCTCCTCCCACCACCACCAACATACTTCCGTTATCAGTCATTTTCCACTTGCACTACTCATTGTACATGGCTCTCTATTCTTTCCATCTCCTCCTCCTTGGACGCTTGATTTGATGTTAATTATTATTGTTGCTGTCCGAACTACAAACCTCCAAACTGGAATCAAAAAATGGAGCACGGGGAGTTTTCATGCCATTGATGGGGGGCTATGATTGCATGCACATAAAAAAATCAACACAGGACATACGAACAAAGCATGTGGGGATGAGAAAAAAATAATAAAAATCCACTCTTCGTAGAGAAATTATTAAATGGATCAGATCAGGAGAGCAGCCTAAAGTCACTCGCCATGCTACCATACCCTTACTTTGATCTTAAATAGGTACGGTAATGTGGCGAGTGACTATTGGACGGGTCCACTCGATCCTATCCATCTAATAATTTTTCTATATATTTTTTTCAATCTGGTACAAGGAGTACACCCTTTAGCTTTTCCCTTTTTTAACCTTCTCAGCCTTTTTTATGAACTTTTGATATGATTTGCGTCTCGCTTGAGACTTTCAGACTTCAAGCTCCCTTTTTTAAAGTCCCCAGCTTACTTTTTGGTGCCATACCCCTCCAGTGCCAGGAAATGGACTCCTTGTGTGATTGTGATGAACACAGGCTCACACACACACACACACACACACACGCACGCACGCACAAAACAGTGGGTAGCCAACATCGGGTATAAAAAAAAAGCCAGCCATCATAAGAAAAGGCCAGGCAAATCTACTGCACCTGTCAGCTACTGCAAACAGAGTAGATCTCCATAAAAGAGAGAGTAGCTTTTTTTTATTATGTTATTTTTTATCGCATCACTTGGTTAATTTTTATTGTACAATATTACTTTTGGCATATGCATCTAATTATTATACTTTCACCACCTTATGCATTTTGGGAGTATCAACCGGTGCACAATCTTATATAAAATTATGGTAAAAATATTAATTGGTGAAGTGGATGAAACCTTTGCTCCATAAAATTATCTGCCAGAAGCAAGATGGTTTTGTGAGAGGTAGGAGCATCTCTGACAATATCATGTTGGCCCAAAAGATGATGTGGAATCTTCAGCATGCCCTAAAGCGGAAGAGCCTGATAGCTGTCAAGCTGGACATAGAACGAGCTTATGACAGAATTAGGTGGAGCTTCCTTAAGCGTGCCTTGGAGAGTCTTGGTTTCCACAAGACCTGAATTGATTGGGTGTTGTGGTGTGCTCGGGGACCTAGGTTTTCTATTCTGGTCAACGGCACATCGTCCCCCTTTTTCAAATCCACCATGGGGCTTCGGCAGGGATGTCCTTTATCCCTATACTTGTTCATCATTTGCTCTGATGTCTTGTGTCGGGCACTACGGGCTGTGTGTGCCGCCGGAGAGCTGGAGGCTTAAGTCTTAACTCCAGGGGGGCCGCCGATATCTCACTTACTCTTTGTCGACGACTGTCTCCTCTTGATGGGGGCATGGGTAGCGAATGCACGGGCCCTCAGGAGGATGTTGGCTGATTACTGCGTTGCGTCGGGTCAGAGAATGAATATCTAGAAATCCACCATCTCCTCCAGCCCTAGCACGTCGCCGAGGTTCGACGGGGGATCCGGAGGATTCTGGAGATGCCAAAGCAGGACGGGACCTGGAGCTACCTGGGTGTCCCAATCTCAGGTAGGAGACTACAGGTATCTGAGTGCGCAGAGCTGGTGCAACGGGTTCAGAGTAGGCTGGAGGGATGGCGGGCAGCGTCTCTATCTATGATGGGTAGGTTGACGCTGATCAAATCTGTACTTGGCTCCATACCCATCTATCTCATAGCAAACACTGTGGTGCGAAGGACAGTGCTACTGAAGATTGAGCGGCTACTGCGGATCTTCCTATAGAGCTTGCATGGAGGCGGTCGGGGGTGCACTTGGTAGCGTGGAAGAGCATCTGCCTCCCATTTAGTGAGGGCGGCCTTGGGGTTCATCTCTCTTGGAGAGACGGGAGGTATTCTGATGGGGACATCAGAGCCCTTCATCCAGATGATCCTGAGCCTCCGGATTGAGCCAGACCCGTTTATTTGCATATTTATTTTATTATTTATTTTTGGGCTTATTTGCATTCTAGGGTTTATTTGTGGTTTATTTTATTTCTGGGCTTATTTGCATTTTAGGGCTTATTTGTGGGTTCATTAGGATTTATTTCTGTGTAAGGGGGGTTTATGCAAGTTGTGTATTTGGGCCCTATATATAGGGAACTATTTTCATGATTAGGGTTTAATGAATGATTAAGAATTTCTTTTCCCTACGTTCTTTCTTCTCTTCTTCTCCTCTCCTTCTCTATTCTTCCTGCGTCTCTACAACCTCTTCTTCCTTCTCCTTCTCTTGTTCTTCCTTCTTCTCCTCTTCCCCCGCACTGGTGCTGCATCAACTTGGTATCAGAGCCCCGGCTTTGCCTCCGTTGCCAAAGCCACGATCGAGCATTTTCTCCCTCAACCTCCCACGGTCCACTGCCCTATTTATTCACTCCACCAAAAATCCCACCCGAGACGTCATCTTCGTCTCATCCCCTCGGTGCTCACCAGAAGAACACACACACACACACACAAAAAAAAAAAAAGGAAGGTCCCTCTCTCCCTCTCGGCTCTCATCAGAGACAAAAGGGGGAAAACCCCTTTCGTCGGGCCCTTCCCACTGGTCGCCAAGCCCGCGGCCACCACTTCCACCGTTCGCCGCCGGCTGCACCGCACCCTACCGCCGCTCTGTGCCATCTCGGCGCCACCGACCTGCTGTGACCCCTCTCCACCGTTCACGTTTCCGCTTTCACCACCGGAAGACGCTTGCCGGAGCCGTGACCACCTTGCCGTCGGCTCGCCACCGGACGCCGCCGCCTGCCGGAGCCGCCCGTCGCCGCAGACCACGGAACTGCGGCCGAGATCACCGCCCTCCGCCACGGCCATCGAAGCCCCGCCCCGCAGCCGCAGCCGCAAGGGTCGGAGAGACCTCCCGAACTATCGGGAGGTTGAAGCTGCTTAACGGGTAAGCCTCGCACCCGTTAACCCGAAACCCGACAACCCAGGTCCCACAAAAAAAAAAAAAAGAAGAAGAAAAAAAAAAGACGCACGTGACCGCACGTGCCGCCTAAAAAAAAAACAAAAAAAACCTTTGCACGTGACTGCACGTGCGTGCAAAAAAAAAAAAAAAAAAACCTACCTGTTCATCTTTCCCGATCGGCTGCCCCTCACCACGTCTCCGCCAAGCTGCGCCACCACGCCCGCCGCCGTGCGACGCCTCCTTCAGGCGCCTCTTTCCCGCGGCCGACCGCCGACGATCGAAGCCGACCGTCACCGAGCCCCGACGACGCCCTCCCCGCCGAGCCGCACCACCTGCATACCCTTCGCCGCCTCCGCCCGTGCCGCTCCGCCTTTGCCGCTTCCGCCCGTGACGCCTCCTGCCGCCGACGAGATCCGCCTCCGCCCGTGCCGTCTCCTGCCGCCGCCTCGCCGTCGCCGTCCCCGTCGCTCCCGCGACCGCCCGATTGCCACCACCGCTGCATCCTTCCCCGCGCCCGCGTGCTCCACCACTGCCGCCGTGCGCCGTTGGCCGCTGCCTACTCCGGACGGACCGCTTGCAGCGCCCATCGCCGAGCCTTCGTCCGAGCCGCTCCCATCTAGCTCTCATCCGCGATCAGGGACACCCCTGTGTGCCAGGCTGCCAGCCGAGAGGTGGCATCAGGCCACATCCGAGCCCGACCGGCCTGGCCCAGTTGTCCTCAGCAGGCCGCCAGCCCAGGCCCGTGCACCGTGATTTGAGCGCGGCCCAAGGCCCTTGGCCGCAGGCCCTGTTTCAGGCCCGATCCAGAGTGTTCTTCAGCCCATTTCAACAGCCCAGGAATCCTTGTGCTGTAGATCCAGGTCCACAACTCCAGCTAGCTCTGCAACGGACGCTTCCGGTTGACTGCATCCGTCACAGGTGATAGGTTTCTACTTTTTCTGGCTTGTTCATTTAATTATGTTCTGGTTCTCTTGCATGATAGCCACATTTTGAAAACCTACTTTTGTTGTCAAAATTTAGAATATAGAACCCCTACTTTCAAACCCATCCTATTTGCCCTGTTAAAATCTAAATATTAAATTAGCACACCCTAACAACTGGATGCTTCTCAACATTCTTCGATCATATTGATTTAGGATCAGAACAACTGTACTACTTGATTGCAATCTAACTTCTTAAATTGAATAATCTTAATCCTTAATTCTGAATAACCGAAGTAAAAATCAGCAACATTTAAATTTTAAGTTATTATTGTGAAGACTTGCTGATTTCTGAAGTCATAACAGATTGCATTAGTAGGTTGTCCAGCATCAACTTTGGTCCTACATTATAGTTATTAAGGTTTCATTAGTGACACTGCATTTCACATCATCACCCAGTGTCATCATTGCATGCCAACCTGTAGTGATATGGAGTACTATCTCAGTCAACCTAAAACCCCTGTAGCTACCATGAATTCCGACATTTTGAGGTCTATCAAGGAACAGATCGTTGCCATACGGGCTGGATACAAGGAATTCAGACAAGAGATCCGTGAGCTCGTGCAAAGTTCTAGGACCCCTAAATCGCCAACCCCTGTTACAGCCCAACCTAAAATCGGTTTGGTCGCACCACCTGTAGTCCTTCCCCACTCTCCTAGGCACCAAACCCAATACTCTAGGTGTCAACAATTCGGCCACATAGCGCCCCAATGTTCCACTAAAACCTACTCGATTACTGAACCAGAAGTTAGGAACCAAGAGGCCGAATATGTCGAAGAAGTCTATGAACCAAATATAGAAGACTATGAAGAAGACTTTGAAGACGAACCTATAGAATTAGATTTTGTCCAAAATGATTTCCAAAGGAAGATTATTGATCTAAGTACGACCAAGTCATTTCACATCACTACTGTGGAAGAGATAGTGACAGATATTGAGAGTCAGTCACCTGAATTGGCACTTGTAGCTAAAGATACCCATGTGGAGTCCAATCTTGAACATTCCCCTATAGTAGTTTCCCTTCTAGAGGAGCTTAATGATGTAGTCCCTGATGATCTTCCGGATGCACTTTTTCCGATGCGTGATATCCAACACGCAATTGATCTAGTTTCCGAAGTATTTCTGCCCAACCTTCCACATCATAGGTTCAACCCAAGTGCATATGCTAGGACTTGGGATTTAATTTTATCGACAGTTGAGTTTGCATATAATAGTTCGGTTCATAAGTCCATAGGTATAAATCCATTCGAAGTGGTGCATGATTATAAACCTAGGCAACCCATAGACCTGTTTTTCATGTCTCATCAGTATAGAGTCTATGAGTCTGCACAATTAATTGCTTCACATCCACATTCATTGCATCAAAAAATCAGCAATTGTAGTCATTTTAATAATTTAAAATATAAATTTCTTGCTGATTTACATAGACGTTATAAAGAGTTAAGTGAAAAAGATTACGTCATGATAAGAATTAGGCTTGAACGATTTTCTTCAGATACGTTTAAGAAATTGCAAACTTGTAGTGCAGAACCGTTCAAAATCTTAAAGAAAATCAGTTCGAATGCATATGTTGTGGATCTTCCTGATGACTATGGGATTAGTGCGACATTTAATATTGAAGATTTGGTCCCATACAAAAAGATAATATTCCTGCCTTCTGACCCCTTTATTGATATACCTGCCCATGTTGGACACCCTGCCCTATTACCTGCTGTTGAGCCACCACCTCCCAAATTTCATGCACGCAGAGAACAAATAGAACATATATTGGATGAGCAGGTTATTTCAAGCAGGAACGGTGGTTACCAACGTTACCTTGTTCGGTGGAAAGGTCGACCAAAGTCTGATGTGACGTGGATTTCCAAAGCACAGTTGCAGCGCATTGACCCCGATCTTCTGGAGCAGTACGACAGCCGGCCAGACCTGTACTCGACGGGGTCGAGTTTTTCTCACCCGGGAGGAGTTGATGGGGACATCAGTGTTAGATGTATGCCCTAGAAGTCAATTTGGCTGACACATTGTTGATTCTAGGGACATAATTTTGTACTTGACTATTTATTATTGAATAAATAAAAGGCATTTTTTCATTCATATTATTTATGTGTCTATGAATCGTCCAAGGAATTAATAAGATGATGATACATATTCCCAAGAGTTGAGAATTTGAGCCATGTATCATTGGTGATTAATTTCTAAATGCTCCTGATCAATGGATCATCACGAGGACGGTGATCGATCCGATCAGTGCACAGATCACTTTCCTTCTGGATGGACGAGACTTGAGTCCACAGTGTAGGGACACTGAAGTGATAGTGCAGGTGCTTGTTAGAGAACAAGGGTACTGAGCGTGACCAAGACAAGAAGTCACTTGGATGTCTATCCACTCGTCAGTGACTTGCTTGATGTTGCAGTAGTGTGACTGGTCCTTTGACCTGCGGTGCTTCGGCTACTCACAGTGAGGTTATTGTAGTTTGACTGCACATATACATGGTCTCTAGCCATATGGGTCCATGCAGTGTAGATTGGCTGCAGTAAGTTCACTGTAGGAGTAGGGTATGCACCTATAAGGAATCTATCGACCTTGATAGAAGAGGAGTGATCCTATGTGATTTGTTAGACTGAGTTCTAAGACCTTGGCCAGGGCAGTAATATAAAGTGGAAAAGGAGTTTTCCACTATCGAACTCAAGTCGAATAAATCTTGACATATGACAGACGATGGGGTTTGACGAGTTGTCCATGACCTCCGTCCTGTAGGGATCCACGATAGTAGGACTGTATCACATGTTAACTGCACCTAGAGGTTCATCATTCCATTCTGCTGGGTAGCCACTACATGCTGCTAGGTGTCACTGGTGGATGGTGGGACTCATAGGGATTATCTTGATGATCGATAAACCCTAATGAGTTGAGTTGGAATCGTTCCAACCCATTGAAAGGAGTTTTCAATGATATTGAGATAGAGATCACAATATATCTCACTACCAGTCAGAATAGAACCTATGGGGTCACACACACTAGAAGTATTGACCGATCCGATGGTTGAAATCGTGATTAGGAATCACATGTAATCAATTTGATTGATAAGAAGTTGAAGAAAGGAACAAAGGGAATTAATTAATTGGACTTAAACACAAATCCTACTTCGGGTAGGATTTCTAGAGTCCTAATTGGATTAGGACTAGGAATCCTAGTTGGAGTAGGACTGGGATTCCTATTTTGAATAGGATTCCTACAATCCTAATGAGATTAGGAATTTTGAATTGGATTCCTACTTGGAGTAGGATTCCTAGAAATCCTAATTGGATTAGGACTTCGGATTCAAATGGAGTCCTAATTGGATTAGGACTAAAATTAAACAAATCCTAATTGGATTAGGATTCCTTAAGTCTAAATTAATTAATAATCTAATGAATCAACATGACTCCTAATTGGATTAGGATTGAAGAGTTCAATTGAGTCATGGTTCATTCAAGTCCTAATTGGATTAGGACTAGCGTAGATTGAACCCAATATGGTCAATCCTAATTAGATTAGGACTTAACCATAAGAGAGGCACCCAATCCTCTTTGGAAGAGGATTAGGGCAACACAAGAAGGAGGGATCACGCCCCTCCTCCTCTCCTTGTGTGCGGCATGAAGAGAGGGGCCGGCGCCCCCCTTCCCTCTTTGGAAGATTGTCTTGGAGCTCCTAATTGTTAGGAGCTCCACTCCTTATAAAAGGAGGACTAGGGCCGGCCCCAAGGAAGAAGAGCCCTCTTCCTCCAAGCCGTGGCCACCCTCTCCCTCTCCACCCTTGGTTCAGCCGCCATCAGCAAAGGAAAAGAAGAGGAGGCGTCTCCCTCCTCTTGGTCTTCTTCCTTGGCTTCAGCGCGTGTGAAGAGAAGAAGGCTGCGAAGGGATTTGATCTTCTTCTTCTTCTTCAAGATCCTTCTTCTTCCTCCTCTCTAGTGCAATCAAGAGTTGATTGAAAGAGAGGACATCAGCCATCAAAGCTATCTTTGCAAGGGAGCTAGCACCCCGGTGAGATAGAGAGCTTGGATCGGATCCTGCTTCGTGTGGATACCCGTAGAGGCCGGACGTTTGAACGGCTTCAAGCGAACCCTCTTCCAAAACCACGAATTCAGATTTGCGGTGATCATCTACCCGCGCAAGGTGAAGATTTGATCTTCCTAATAGTTTTAAAAGTTTTAATTCTTACCTAATTACGAAAGGTCTCGAAACAACGTTCATGCGATGAGCGTCGAACCCGTGCATGCCGATTCCGCTGCCATCTGAAATTTTTTGAAATATCAGCGGCATGGGCGGGTTCCCAACAGTGGTATCAGAGCCTAGGCTTCGTAGATTAAGGTAAGAATTAAATATCTAAAGGCTTATTAGATCTGAAAATTGAATGATCATGCATGCTGAAAAATTCTGCATGCAGATTTTTCAGGGGTGCTGATTTTTGCATGCTGATTTTTATGTGATAAAAAGATGATTCTAATTGCATTGTTAATGGGATTACAAAGTTTAGAATCATGATTAGCATGATCAGCGACCTATGTCATGATATAATCAGTTAGTTTTCAGATCTGAAAATTATAATTGTTGCATACGGTGATGATCATAGGATTCAAACCCTTTTGGTATCAAATATAATGACCTGCGATGTGATCTGCGATGTCATGTAATTTTTCAGATGCTTGCATGCATCTTATTTGATGTTTTGAGAGGCCTGCGTGCCTCCTAAAAGGAGATGTAATTTATTTTTATTTTTATTTTACATCTGGTTGTATTTCTGTGATGTGATGTACATCAACGATCAAGTTCAAGCAAAGGCATGAGATGAAAGGTGATCCAAGCGGTTGATGGCGATGGGATCAAGGGTTGATCAAGGATCGAATCAAGGAGGCTTGGAACCAATTCAAGAGTTGAAGACCACTTGATCGATTGATGTGCATGTGCTTGTAATACGACCTAATTAGAATCCATGATCATCACCTATTTAAAGTTTAACTTTATTTGATGCTGCGATTATAACTGCCTGTGATGTACCGTTTGCATGAGATGTGAATGCGAGTCAGGTAGATAGGTTTACATGTGATGTAGCAAACCCAATTGAGACCTAAATCAAAATCTCCTCAATCAAGTCGAGAGTGAACCGACATGAGCAAGTCATATTAGATTAATTGATCTAATTGGTGTCTAGGAAAGCATGAAAGGTGGTTACTTAATTAGGACCTTACTCTCTGAGTAAGGGGAGCCTCCCACCTGCTTACCTGGCCAATTGTTCGATTACCTCTTATGAAGGGCTCAAGTTGCAAACACTAAGACCCGATTAACCAATATTAAGTCAATAGGTCTTCCACTGTAGTAGAGCTGCTAAGGCCTTTCTGATGTTGATTTGTCTTGGCTGGACACAGTGGTCAAGTTGCATCGGGGGGCTGGACCTCTCTATAGACATGAGATGTTGTAGGGTAAAGGTGGGGTTAGGCACCAATAACTGTTAGGTGAGGACCCAATGACGACTTTATTCCTACGGTTATACGGTGGGTCTGACTTAACTAAGAAATGGGACCAATAACTGTTAGGTGAGGTCTTCATGGCTTAGAGACCAAGTTACACTGCAACATGCTTGAGAAGCATTGTACAAGAGTTGTACACTCATCCATCTATGTGTCATCAATAACTGTTAGGTGAGGTGGCATGTAAATTGGTGGGACCGCAGTACCCACTAGAAACCCTAGTCGTGTGGGATTTCCGTTTCCCTACCAGGGGAGTGTGAGGGATTCGAGAAAATAGTGGGAGTTACATTTGTTCTAAAAGACCTTAGAACAGATTAGGATCAAGTACAAAAGTCTAACTAGAATCTTTACTCTCTGCAGATACAATGTCGGCTTCAAACCCTTTGACCCGTATTCTTGAGACCAACCGACTGACCGGAACCAATTACAAAGACTGGCTTAGAAATCTCAAAATAGTTTTGGACTGTGAGAAGATAGGCTACATACTCGATTCAGATATCCCCACACTACCAGCACGTCCTACTGATGTTCAGCGTGAGATGCATAAAAAGTGGTTGGATGATGACATAAGAGTTAAATGCTATATGATGGCATCCATGTCTAATGAACTCCAATGCCAGCATGAAAATATAAAGACTGCTAGGGACATACTGGCACACCTGCAAGAGTTGTATGGTGAGCAGAGTCGCACAGCTCGTTTTGAAGTGTCCAAGAGGCTCTTCAAAGCGAAGATGCGCGAGGGGCAGTCTGTCCATGATCACGGTCTGACCATGATCAAGGACCTAGAGGAGCTTGAGAAGCTCGGTATGGACATGCACAAGGAATTACAAGTGGATTTGATCCTACAGTCACTTCCTGATTCATTTGGTCAGTTTATAGTAAACTACCACATGAATAAGATTGAATGCACTAAGACTGAACTAATCAACATGTTGGTAACTGCTGAGGGAGCCTTGAAAGGTTCAAGGGGCAATGTCCTTGCTGCTGAGTTGACTTCTGGTTGCAAGAGAAAGTCTACTTGGAAGAAAAAGAAGCCTGCTAAGAAGCAGAAGAAAGACAAGAAGTCAAAGAAGGAAGTTCAAAAGAAAAAGGCTAACGACAAAGGAAAATGTTTCCACTGCAATGTCGAAGGCCTTTGAAAGAGAAACTGTCCTTCATACCTCGAGAGCCTGAAGAACAAGAAAGGTGACACACCTTCAGAAGGTATAGACTTGCTCATAATTGAAACTAATCTAACGGTTTCTTCTACTTCTAGTTGGGTTATAGATTCTGGTTCTAGTGCTCATTTGTGCACTACCATGCAGCGTCTAAAGGAAAGTAGAAGGCTGGCGGAAGGTGCGGTAACCCTTAGGATTGGCAACAGGGCAAAAGTTGCTGCTGTGGCTGTGGGCACCTACCATCTGCGACTACCGTCTGGATTTAGTTTAATACTTAGAGACTGCTATTATGTACCTGTTGCTAGCAGAAATTTGATTTCTGTTTCATGTCTAGCATAGGAAGGTCATGTTTTTACATTTGACAAAGACTGCTGTTCTATTTATTTAAGAAATAAAATAGTCGCACGTGGTTTCATGATCGACAGTCTCTATCATTTACATATGGATGTATCTGTGAATGTTACCGAGCAAGATATGAGTGCCAAAGGATCCAAAAGATCCAGAGATGAGATAAACCAAAGATATTTGTGGCACCTCAGACTTGGTCATATTGGAGAGGATAGGATGAACAAAATGGATAAAGATGGGCTTCTCGGCTCATTGACTTCCGAGTCATATCCAGTTTGCAAGTCCTGTCTTCAAGGAAAAATGGCTAGACTGCCCTTTGTAGGACATGGGGAGAGGACCACTGAAATACTTACCCTAATACATACAGATGTATGTGGCCCATTCGATGTGCTTGCCAGGGGACGTTATTCTTACTTCATTACCTTTACCGATGATTATTCACGGTATGGGTATGTGTATCTTATGAGACACAAGTCTGAATCTTTTGAAAAGTTCAAAGAGTTCAAGAATGAAGTAGAAAAACAAACTGGAAAACCTCTTAAGGCTCTTCGATCAGATCGAGGAGGAGAATACCTTAGTGGGGAATTCCGGGACTATCTCAAAGAAAACGGTATAGTCTCACAATGGACACCTCCGGGTACACCTCAACTCAACGGGGTGTCAGAAAGGAGGAATCGGACCCTATTGGATATGGTCAGGTCCATGATGAGCTTCACTGATTTACCTATGTTCCTTTGGGGAGATGCCTTATTCACAGCGATTTATTTATTGAATAGAGTTCCCTCTAAATCCGTTCCTACCACACCGTATGAGATATGGCATGGTAAGAAACCAAGTCTGGGTCATCTCAAGATTTGGGGATGTCCGGCCCACGTCAAGCGACTACAGGCGGACAAGTTAGAGGCTAGGACCATAAGTGCTCGTTTTATAGGATATCCTAAAGAGTCATTAGGATACAATTTCTACATCTCAGAGGATCACAATGTGTTTGTGAGCCGTCATGCCATCTTCTTGGAAAATCAGTTTATCCTTGATAGAGGCAGTGGGAGGAAAATTGAGCTTGAAGAGAAAGTCTCTGAAAAGCAACGAGTTATGGATCCTATAGAACCCATTCATGAAGAGCCAGTACACGATGTCCCTCAACCACCTCGTAGATCTAGTAGGGTCTCCCATCCTCCCGATAGATACTTAGGTATACTAGAAGAGGAAACCGAGAAAATGTTCCAAGTGGGAGATAGGGATCACATACAGGATCCCAAAACCTACAAACGAGGCGATATCTGATATCGATTCCGAGAAATGGCTGGATGCTATGAAGTCAGAGTTAGACTCCATGCATTCCAACCAAGTCTGGACCTTAGTAGATCCACCAGAAGGTATTGTACCTATTGGATACAAATGGATCTACAAAAGGAAGATAGGTTCGGATGGAGAGGTAGAGACCTATAAGGCAAGGCTTGTGGCGAAAGGGTATAGTCAACGCGAAGGCATTGACTATCAGGAGACCTTTTCACCTGTAGCCATGCTAAAATCCATCCGAACATTGCTTGCCATTGCAGCATTTCATGATTATGAAATCTGGCAGATGGATGTGAAAACTGCTTTCCTGAATGGATATCTTGATGAAGATATCTATATGGAACAGCCTTTGGGTTTCACTTCCAGTGATGGAGATCACAAGGTCTGCAAGCTGCAAAGGTCCATCTATGGACTAAAGCAAGCATCTCGGAGTTGGAACACTCGTTTCGATGATGCAATCAAAACGTTTGATTTCATCAAAAACGAAAAGGAACCGTGTGTTTACAAAAAGGTTAGTGGGAGTGCTGTCGTTTTTCTCGTACTGTACGTAGATGACATTCTCCTGATTGGGAATGATATTCCCATGCTAACCTCGGTCAAGGTCTGGTTGTCAAAAGAATTCTCCATGAAAGACCTTGGGGAAGCATCCTATATTTTGGGAATAAAGGTCTATAGAGATAGATCTAAAAGGATGCTTGGCCTTTCACAGAAAATGTACATAGAGGAGGTGCTGAAGAGGTTCAGCATGGAAAACTCCAAGAGGGGTCTCTTACCCCTAAGACATGGAATTCATCTCTCCAAGAAGATGTGCCCCAACACATCTGAAGAGATTCAACGCATGAGCAAGATCCCCTATGCATCAGCAATAGGGAGCCTCATGTATGCCATGCTATGTACACGACCTGATATAGCCCTTGCTGTGAGTGTCACAAGCAGATATCAGTCGAATCCAGGTGAAGAACACTGGACAGCTGTGAAGAATATTCTTAAGTACTTGAGAAGAACTAAAGATTTATTCTTGGTCTTTGGAGGATCATCAGAGTTAAAGGTAGAAGGGTACACAGATTCAGACTTCATGACTGATGTCGATGACAGGAAGTCAACATCTGGATATGTATTCTTATGCAATGGTGGTACGGTGAATTGGAAGAGTTCTAAACAACCGATCATTGCTGATTCTACCTTAGAAGCTGAATGTTAAGCCGTATCTAAGGGTGCAGTGGAAACCTTCTGATTAAAAGTTAATTGCAGAGTTAGGTGTAATGTCATTAGATGCCATAACACTTTACTGCGATAACATTGGCACCATAGCACTAGCTATGGAGCCATGGTCTCATCAGAAGTCCAAGCACATAGAGCGGCGCTTCCATTTCATACGCGACTATGATGTAGAGGTGCAGAGAGTAGACTCCGCGGATAACGTGGCAGACCCGTTCACTAAGCGGCTGAGTCAGCAAAAGACTGAAGCCCACCTTGAGAAGATGGGCCTAAGATATATGACCAATTGGCTTTAGTGCAAGTGGGAGATTGTTAGATGTATGCCCTAGAAGCCAATTTGGCTGACACATTGTTGATTCTAGGGACATAATTTTGTACTTGACTATTTATTATTGAATAAATAAAAGGCATTTTTTCATTCATATTATTTATGTGTCTATGAATCGTCCAAGGAATTAATAAGATGATGATACATATTCCCAAGAGTTGAGAATTTGAGCCATGTATCATTGGTGATTAATTTCTAAATGCTCCTGATCAATGGATCATCACGAGGACGGTGATCGATCCGATCAGTGCATAGATCACTTTCCTTCTGGATGGACGAGACTTGAGTCCACAGTGTAGGGACACTGAAGTGATAGTGCAGGTGCTTGTTAGAGAACAAGGGTACTGAGCGTGACCAAGACAAGAAGTCACTTGGATGTCTATCCACTCGTCAGTGACTTGCTTGATGTTGCAGTAGTGTGACTGGTCCTTTGACCTGCGGTGCTTCGGCTACTCACAGTGAGGTTATTGTAGTTTGACTGCACATATACATGGTCTCTAGCCATATGGGTCCATGCAGTATAGATTGGCTGCAGTAAGTTCACTGTAGGAGTAGGGTATGCACCTATAAGGAATCTATCGACCTTGATAGAAGAGGAGTGATCCTATGTGATTTGTTAGACTGAGTTCTAAGACCTTGGCCAGGGCAGTAATATAAAGTGGAAAAGGAGTTTTCCACTATCGAACTCAAGTCGAATAAATCTTGACATATGACAGACGATGGGGTTTGACGAGTTGTCCATGACCTCCGTCCTGTAGGGATCCACGATAGTAGGACTGTATCACATGTTAACTGCACCTAGAGGTTCATCATTCCATTCTGCTGGGTAGCCACTACATGCTGCTAGGTGTCACTGGTGGATGGTGGGACTCATAGGGATTATCTTGATGATCGATAAACCCTAATGAGTTGAGTTGGAATCGTTCCAACCCATTGAAAGGAGTTTTCAATGATATTGAGATAGAGATCACAATATATCTCACTACCAGTCAGAATAGAACCTATGGGGTCACACACACTAGAAGTATTGACCGATCCGATGGTTGAAATCGTGATTAGGAATCACATGTAATCAATTTGATTGATAAGAAGTTGAAGAAAGGAACAAAGGGAATTAATTAATTGGACTTAAACACAAATCCTACTTCGGGTAGGATTCCTAGAGTCCTAATTGGATTAGGACTAGGAATCCTAGTTGGAGTAGGACTGGGATTCCTATTTGGAATAGGATTCCTACAATCCTAATGAGATTAGGAATTTTGAATTGGATTCCTACTTGGAGTAGGATTCCTAGAAATCCTAATTGGATTAGGACTTCGGATTCAAATGGAGTCCTAATTGGATTAGGACTAAAATTAAACAAATCCTAATTGGATTAGGATTCCTTAAGTCTAAATTAATTAATAATCTAATGAATCAACATGACTCCTAATTGGATTAGGATTGAAGAGTTCAATTGAGTCATGGTTCATTCAAGTCCTAATTGGATTAGGACTAGCGTAGATTGAACCCAATATGGTCAATCCTAATTAGATTAGGACTTAACCATAAGAGAGGTACCCAATCCTCTTTGGAAGAGGATTAGGGCAACACAAGAAGGAGGGATCACGCCCCTCCTCCTCTCCTTGTGTGCGGCATGAAGAGAGGGGCCGGCGCCCCCCTTCCCTCTTTGGAAGATTGTCTTGGAGCTCCTAATTGTTAGGAGCTCCACTCCTTATAAAAGGAGGACTAGGGCCGGCCCCAAGGAAGAAGAGCCCTCTTCCTCCAAGCCGTGGCCACCCTCTCCCTCTCCACCCTTGGTTCAGCCGCCATCAGCAAAGGAAAAGAAGAGGAGGCGTCTCCCTCCTCTTGGTCTTCTTCCTTGGCTTCAGCGCGTGTGAAGAGAAGAAGGCTGCGAAGGGATTTGATCTTCTTCTTCTTCTTCAAGATCCTTCTTCTTCCTCCTCTCTAGTGCAATCAAGAGTTGATTGAAAGAGAGGACATCAGCCATCAAAGCTATCTTTGCAAGGGAGCTAGCACCCCGGTGAGATAGAGAGCTTGGATCGGATCCTGCTTCGTGTGGATACCCGTAGAGGCCGGACGTTTGAACGGCTTCAAGCGAACCCTCTTCCAAAACCACGAATTCAGATTTGCGGTGATCATCTACCCGCGCAAGGTGAAGATTTGATCTTCCTAATAGTTTTAAAAGTTTTAATTCTTACCTAATTACGAAAGGTCTCGAAACAACGTTCATGCGATGAGCGTCGAACCCGTGCATGCCGATTCCGCTGCCATCTGAAATTTTTTGAAATATCAGCGGCATGGGCGGGTTCCCAACAGTGGTATCAGAGCCCTTCATCCAGATGATCCTGAGCCTCCGGATTGAGCCAGACCCGTTTATTTGCATATTTATTTTATTATTTATTTTTGGGCTTATTTGCATTCTAGGGTTTATTTGTGGTTTATTTTATTTCTGGGCTTATTTGCATTTTAGGACTTATTTGTGGGTTCATTAGGATTTATTTCTGTGTAAGGGGGGTTTATGCAAGTTGTGTATTTGGGCCCTATATATAGGGAACTATTTTCATGATTAGGGTTTAATGAATGATTAAGAATTTCTTTTCCCTACGTTCTTTCTTCTCTTCTTCTCCTCTCCTTCTCTATTCTTCCTGCGTCTCTACAACCTCTTCTTCCTTCTCCTTCTCTTGTTCTTCCTTCTTCTCCTCTTCCCCCGCACTGGTGCTGCATCATATTCATTGCCTGGCATGCAATCTGATTTCTTTTGGAGCCGGACCATGGTAGCCCGCTGTGGGCAGGTGGGCCCTGAGGCACGGGCCCGAGGGCGGAGATGTTTTTGTCTGTGGTGAGAGATTGCGAGGTACCTGCCTACTGCGTTGGTCCATACTAGATGGCTGATAGACGATGGGCGCAATATTGATGTGGCTGAGGACCCGTGGGTTGATGCCCTCCTCTTGCGGCATTGGATGACTATGGTTAGTGTTGAGGTTGCGGAGGGCATGCGTGTCTGTGATCTCCTTCTCCCTGGGGGGCTGCATGGGACGAGATTAGGCTGGTCTAGCTTTTTGGGGGGCATCTAGCGGAGAGGGTCCGATCCCTTCCGTTATCTGGGTGTGCAGGTCCAGACGTGCGGGTTTGGAGCATCTCTACCAGGACCAGCATCAGGGTGGGTGACCTCTTCCACATTCTCCGATGGCAATACGAGCCTGGGCCAGACTGCGCCTGGGTCTGGCGCTTGGGACTCCATCCGAGGGTTGCACTGTTTCTCTAAAAGGTGGTTTGAGGCCGTCTTCCGACGAGACCGGTACTTAGTGGACAAGGACTGAGGATTCCCTCGGCATGTGAGGATTGTGGTGTGGACGAGACGGTGGACCATGCTTTGTTCCAGTGCACATGGGCCAGGGCAACCTGGTGACTGGCAGGGATCCCCCTGGAGGTTCGGGGCAGGAGGGACCAGTTTTTATAGGCCATGCGTTGATGTTCGGAGTTCTCACTGCTCCGCCAGGAGGCAGCTCGAGTGATTTGCACGTCCTACTAGATTTGGCTGGCTAGAAATGCTCGAACCTTTGGCGAACTCAGTATGTCGCCGAGACTTATAATGGAGAGTGCCCGTGTGCAGGCGGCGGAAATCTGTCACATCATACCTGTCGAAGGGCCCTTAACAACTCGGAACATCTGAGGTTCCCATTCTATTTCGGCAGCATCTCGTACGGTGTTTTTCATCTGAGAGCTCCCACTCTCGAGTTTCCTCAAGGTCAACTTCGATGAGTTTGTTTTGGACGGAGGTACGAGGGGCGGTGCAGATTTTATTATTCGGGACTCGTCTGCCAGAGTCGTGGCTGCAGGGGATAGTCAACTCTTCAACATATCGGTATCGGGTGCAGAGCTGAGGGCCGCTTGGGCGGGCCTTTATCACGCCCGGTGTGTTTTCCGGACCAGTTCTATCATTTTAGAGGGGGACTCGGCCATGGTCATCAGCTGGATCCGAGAGGGTCTTGGGGGCAACGGTTGCATCCACCCTTTGCTCCGAGATATCTGGGCAATGGTGAGGGATGGAGGGGCTTTTCAGGTCAAATATGTCTTCCGTGAAGCTAATGGGGCCGCAGACTAGGTAGCTGCTTATGTATCCAATCACTCGAGTAGTACCCTATGGGCTGGAGATGGAGAGTTGCTCTTAGCACTCTGAGGTATTTTGTTTTTTGATTTTATTAGGTGAATCCATACTCGTCTGGTATGATCCATCCGTCTTGGTAAAAAAAAAAAATAGAAAAAAAAAACACACCTTATTTGCACTTCGTTGCAATAATTAGACTTGAATATTGTTCAATTCCACTCACATTTTCTTCTGTCACGCCGTCCTGTTCTGCTCACGTTTCAGGTTGTTCTGTTTCAGTAACAGAGCGTGTAAGCTGAGAAAACAGGGTCTGTAAGCTGAACTCTGAGCACCACATTACTATATTCATGGAAGGAGCTCAGGTTTCATGTATTTTTCTTAGCCTCCTTTATCATCATCAAAAAAAAAACCCCACCAAACTGATGTTAAACCTATTTCATTCCACTGAATTACGTTAGAGAGGGTGGGGGATTATGGATGGGAGGAGTAAAAGGATGGTACAAGAAGAATTTCCTATAATAAATCTATATTTTTTTTGAAAAAAGATCTTAAAAAAAACACCATAGAATACATATCTCGTAATTTACGATCTGATCCATTAATTCTATCTGCAAACAATCTATTTTCGAGGAGACTTGAATTTGGCATAAATAGATGGATCATAAAGGGATGAACTCAACTACCAATCCAGACCTATTTATTAAATAAATTAGGTATATAATTAATCTATTTTGATTTATTTAATAACTAAATTGAATTATAATCTGACTCGTATTTAAATTTTATATTTTATTTAATTGGTTTGAAATCTGTTTCTGATCCGAATCTACTTAATCTATTTAGCTTGTTTAAATCTATTTAATTCATTAAAATTTTATTTAATCTACTTAATTTAACTTAATCTATTTAATAAATAAATTATTTATTTAATAAATAAATCAGATATAGATCTGAAACTGTGATGTGTAGATTGGAAGGTGATCCTCGTAATATACATATTGCTGCGCATCTGGGTTTAGAAAACGCCATCAATTATTAAATAATTCAATAGGACCGGATTAAAATTTTTCTCTGACATTAACGGCACCTGCCATTCCTCCTGCTGCCGACCTAACAGCTCCAGCGCCAAAACTGTCGCCCCATCCATTCGGGGGAAAGAAAATTCCACGCAAAACCCTAATTCTCTTCGCTCGCCCCCTACGATTTCTTGTTTCTTCGCGCCGATGGCCTCCAATGTTAACCCCGCGGTAGGCTTTCTCTCGATCATATGGTTTTCTATCGGCAATTAGGGTTTCTTTGTGGCTCGTCCGATCCAGTTTGGATAAGAGAAAATGTATTTTTGTTGGGTGTTTTCGGGTTATTCTAGAGGGTGGGAGACACAGAGCGCAGCTTGGAGAAGATCAAGCGGCAGCTGACGTCGGGCTCTGGGAGGTATCTGCTTCAGGGGCCGCTTCTTAAGCGATCTGAAACGGTTCGGCTTCCGATCCCTTGTTATTTGATTTAGAGTAATAATTCCTGCGTTTTGCTCTTTTTTGCGCTAAAAGTTGTATTTTTCCTGGAATTATTACTTGATTTGTGGCTTTTAAGGGGATTTGAATAGCATTCCAATAAATAGTTGCATTGCGTTCATCCATGCATCTAGGTTTCACTCTTAGACAGTTCAGTTCAAGCACATAGGAAGTACAAGAGGCAGTGATGCAAGAACTAGAATCATGGAATTGATCTATGGAGTGATAATTGTCTGGTATCGTTGGGTTTTGATAATTGTTTCTTATAAAATATAAGAAGAGGCTTTTATGTGCATCATCAACAATTACAACATGCTATACAAGAGGGTATGTTAAGGAGTGCAAGCATGAGTCGATTCTGAAACTAAATTGACTTGGAACTATGTAGTACTTAGGTATATCATGGAGAAGTTATGTTCTTAAGGCAAGCTGTTGTATATCATTTATGACACATTCTACAGGGGTTTCCTTGTTCCTTTAGTGCATTCTTGTGATAGGAATCACTTTGGTGGTCTTGGAAGTGCACTATGGATGACCTCCATTGTATGTGGTTTGTCTTAAGTAGAATCGTTGCAAGCGGTGACGGTATTTCTTCTCATATATGCAGCTAAGGAAATGGAATGAGAGGTGGGTGATCCTGGACCCAACAACTGGAAAAATGGAATACAAGTATGTTATATTGGCATGTTTCAGAACATCTTCTATTTTAAAACCCTATTTATGTCTGCACAATATCTCCCTAATTTATCATTCTATTGGCATAGGATTCGGAGAAATGAGACCGTTGTCAAGGGAACAATCATATTTGATTCAAACAGTACAATTACCGTGTCCCCTGTAAACTTCCAGTAAGACTATATATGAACTCATCATTTGATAAGCATTTATGTGAAAGCTCTTAATGATTCTTGTTTTTCTTGTTGCAGTGGGCTCCCAAAATATGATGGCTGCTGTTTTTGTATCCATTTGGTCCGATCTTGATGGAATATATAGAAAAATATTATCTGCTTCTAGTGTTCCTTAAGCGTCTAACCAATAACTGTCTGGCAATTACTGATGCCAGGTATTTGCACATATTTTGTGTTTCTTAATTAACCCTCTAGATATTGTAACTCCACAGAAGAAGGAGTACTTCCTTTGTGCTGAAACCCCTGGTGCTGCAAGAGCTTGGGTATCCACTTTACAGTAAGCTTGTGGAGCTACAACTTTGCACTATGCTAGTCATCTCTATTTCCTCTGCTCAAATCTTAGACCATTTATATTTGCAAAGCCTTATACCTCATAGTTTACTAAACTGCATTTTATCTTAGTGTCACTACATGGTGCTCATTATTTAAGATTTAGGAATCTGTATGCAAAAGGCCAAGTTAGCGGTGTGGAAGTAGCACTTATGAATTGCCTGTTGTGCATGGTCTTTTTTGGTTGTATCTCATCCATAATTCAATAACCTCATAGTTCTCCAGTTCATGATTTCAAATCCTGGTGGGACGTCTTGTGGGATGTTGGGACAAGTTACCTTCCCAAGTGTCGGGAAAGGATTGCCTCCTCATCATCCTAGTATCCCGATCAACACATCCTGGAACATCCACAATCCCAAGTGTTGCAATAGTGTGAGACGACGTGTCCCGTTTCACAGAAAAACTGGGATGACCCTATCTCGTGGGATTTGAAACCTCGCTTCTATTCATAACTTTTTTTTCTCCTTTTGTGCATATTTAAATATTAACATGTTATTCTCAGGTTGGGTATATTATTTGCTCAAGAAGCTACCTTTTCACATAATTTAATTGTTTAAGAGCTTTTATTAGTCAAATATTTCTTGAGCATTTAATTGTTATGTTTGTTCGTAATCTCTCAAAATGTGATTTTTTTCTTTTTTCCCCCTCCCTTCCACCCTCCAAATGATCAGTGCAACTCAGTTGGTTCTACGGGCACATAAAGAGGCAGTGAATTCATTGAGTGGGAATGGCTCTGCAAAATTAGGTACGGTGGCCACTGTAGTTGCAGCTGCCAACTCAACTGCAATGGAAGCCTCCAAAGAAATAGAAGCAGCAATGAAGATATCTATGAGAGCCGCTCTGGGCTTGAGGACAAATAAAACAAATGAAGATCACCTGGATGATCTGACAATTATGAAGGTACACCATGTTATGATTCATCTTTTTCTTTATGGTGGTTATAAACCAGATGTCATAAATGTTTATCACTAATCTTCTTTTATTTGGTTAAGAATCAAAACAATGAACAGCATTCCTGATGTGCATGCTGGAATTTGAATGCCTTAATTTGCAATATCAGCTTGTGACCATAATCCATAACAACCTAGCTTCTTCCGGTGTTCCTACGTCACCAACAAGAGAGTTTTCTTTCACTTTTTTCTAGTTATTATTTTATCATATTGACTTTTCAATGATCATATGGGATCACAGCGTAGTGATAGATTTAATAAATGTGATCACTATATGAGTCGATGGCCAAGCTGGTAGTATAAGCAGTTGTGCCTGCAGTCCAGTTAGCCTCTGTAGTTTGCAAATGGAAAAGATGCGAGTTGACATGAGACTGACTACTGATTGTAGAAGTGAGAGACTTATACGATGTCATGACTGCTAGTATATTTCAATGGTTTGTTGTCATGGAGGCAGATTTCAGAAGAGAAGGGACTAATATTGAGTTGAATTACTAAGATTAGTGACTGCAATTTTACTGAATATAGGAAGGAAACTGAATCTCCAAAGAATAAATATGACCAATAGATACCCTTCTGTGGCCTTCTAATTTATTTAATTTATCACATAATGTAAATAAGTGAAGGAATACCGACAGAATGATGTGCTAGAGCAGATTAAGCGGTGCAATCAGGGTATTGGGTTATTGCTCCATGCTTTTGGGATAAAAGGAAATTTTCAAAAAGTAATTGGACCAAGATTGCTTATGGATCAGATCATATTGTATATTCAAGAGGGTCTATGTTGATGATGAATGACATAGAGAATGCTGAGCTCGATAAATTATATTACTCTATGCAATAGTCGCCTGAAATGAGACTTTATCAGAAGCATATGAATTGCTCCATCTTTAGATAAATAGTTAAATTATTCAGGATGGTATCAACATGTTACTGAAGATCTGAGATGTCCTTCAACCAAAAAGGCTAGGATTTTGTGATAAGCGGGCTAGAAAGAGGAAGGAGATATTTAAGATAACACAGATGGATGCTATGAAAAGGTAAAAAAGCTTTCTAATGGTGGACATAGTCCTTAAGATAAATTACTGCCCAAGAAAGATTGAAAAAAGTATCTATAAATCTTTTGGATGTGATTTGTCAGTTATAACTGCGATTGTTTTCAGGTCAGCTTTGAGGAGTTGATAAGGGTATATGGGATTCTGCCTTTGCCACCAACAAGTGGCCCCTCTTGAGTTGTTCAAACTCTATCATGTTGACCTGGAAGTTTGTTTTTGTTTTCCTTGCCCCCTTTTTGGACAAACTGAAGACAAATTCTTTAGTCTGTTTCCCAATCCACAGTTCTTCACAATTATTAGTTTCTTGATAATCAATGAAAGCCCTGGTTCTATATAAATCGGCTTCCTATATATATTCCCACCTGAAGTGGCATTATCGGTTGATCATCTGAATGGTGCAGTTGATTCTGTCTGATGGAGTTAGGATCTTCTCCCTGAGAGGAATCTAATATGCTGAGTTACACAATTTGTTAAAAACATTGTCATTACTAATTTACAGCTTGGCACTTCACCAATACATACTTGGGACTTTTTGTGCTGCTGCCAAGAGAGCTATCTGAGGTTAATATGCTTCCTGGGAGATGTTTCTGACCCAATTAAAAAAATTGTTTGTCAAGTCATAGTTGTTCTTTCTGTTAAGTCGGCTTCTGCTGAAATTTTATAACAGTTTCTGGCTGCTGTTTCAAAAGGGGAAGTTGTTAACTAGAAACTCATTTACTGGTTTATTTACATTTTAAAATCTTTTTGCATCTCAATAATCACTAAGATCTCATGATATACTATGTGGAATTTTTCTCCTTGTTTATCTTGTTCTGTTCATTTTGCTATAGACACAATTTAGTGCCATGGTAACAATTGGACTAAATTTAAGGATACTTCAAGATTGTGAGTAAATATAGTTGATATTTACGTTGCTGTATTCTATTTGTATTCTACAGGAAACTCTTCGAGTGAAAGACGAGGAACTACAGCAGTTAGCTAAGGACCTTCGTGCTAGAGATTCCACAATAAAAGAAATAACAAATAAATTAACTGAGACAGCTGAGGCTGCGGAAGCTGCTGCTTCGGCAGCACATGCAATGGATGAAGAGAGAAGACTTGTATGTGCAGAAATAGAGCGCCTAAACAAGGAAGCAGAGAAGCAACTAGAGTCGTCCATGCTTAAGGTGACAAATACTTTTCAGCTATCGTGGGTGGGGTTTTAATGGAAAGTTCTCATTAGCTTAAAACAATGATGTGTGCTGTCCTGTGTAGATGTGCATATCAATAATGTGGCAATAATTAATTGAAGAATGAATCCAATAACCTGTAAAGCACAGCAATATATTTTCAACTACCTTTGGTAAAATCATCTCTTTTCTATACAAACACAATATCTCTTTGTGTATATTATATTTTTGAATAAATTCAATTGCTTTTATTGCAGATGATCCAAATCTTTTTTTTCTTCTTGTGCTTGCCAAATCCTTCTATTTGGTAGCCACATGAATTTCCCTCCCATGTCTTTATCCATGCAGAATAGTGTTCTTGCCTTTTCTCTATGGCATGAATGATGTTTAATGATACTATCTTCAAAAAGTGAGAACAGAATTTAGATCGAACTAAAACATGATAGCTACATGTGATTGTTTTGATGTCCAATTTTCAGAAATTTCCTCTCCAACATCTTGAAAAATGTTTTTGATCTTGCCTGCTTATCAAACCACTGATTTTTTAAATTGGAGCTACTCAAGTCAAACCTTCAAAGCAAGAATTCAGAAGCTTTTTTTGATAAATCACAAGTAAGAACTACATGCCCCTTGAGGTGCTAAATAAAGAAAATATCAATGAACAGGATTAAGCGACAAGGATTTATAAACTATTAAGGGACTTTTTATTGTCTTCCAAAGTTGTCTTGCATAAGTTTTTTCTTGAACAGCCTAAAATTGCTGAACAAACATTTCCAACACCTTTTTTTTTGTATTTTCAATTCTTTTCTTCTGAGTTTGTCTTTACCTTGAACAACCTCTGCAAGACTGTTAAAGAGAGAAACAAAAATAAAAAAAGCAATGAGATTTCATTTAATAAAATAGGAGTAACTTTAGTACAATCTTTGTTAAAAGGATAGCTTGGATTAGAAAAAAGAAAAAAAGGCATGACACCCTGATGGTTATACAGTTGGGTGTTGTAAGGGAGTTCAAGATAAACAGTAGCATAGATGATTCCTGACTTCGTAACTTCCGATCCTTGTCAAGTTTCCATCCTTAGTTTTTTACAATTTGTTTTTACAGCTCCAGATATTCAGTCTGATGAGACATCTGTACAAGAGGCTTTACCTTCATGCTAATATGTGTCTGTTAACAGTTGAGGGAATCTGAAGAAAAGGTGATGACCCTAAGCAGAGAGCGAGAGATATTGTTGAAGCAGAGGGACTCTGCTCTTCAGGAGGCACAACTATGGCGTTCTGAGCTTGCAAAAGCTCGAGAACGTGCCGTGATATTAGAAGCAGCTGTTCTTAGAGCTGAAGAAAGGGCCAGGGTTGCAGAGGCAGATGCTGAGGCTCGAATAAAGGATGCTGCAGAAAAAGCAGCAGCCACAGTGAAAGAAAAAGAAGACCTCCTAGCACTTGTGAATATCTTGAAAACACAGGTCCAGAGGTTGGGTTTCTGACCTTTTCCCTCTGCTGCATTCTTTGTAGTTCAGTTTGCATTTTTTATTCATGTAGTTATATTCAGGCCTTTAATACTTTCATTTTTTAAATAGTATGTTTTTGGATTGGCAAAATTGGCTAAGTAAGGTTTCATAAAACGAATCATATAGCCAGTGTTTGGGTTTTTATGTTTGCATAAGTTTTTTAAAATCTGTAATTTGATATCTAGTGAGAAACTGAGAATTAAGGGTAAGGGTTGGGTCCAAAACAAGTTCTATGAAAGCATAAAGCTGAACATGCACAATTATTGAGAATTCACACCTATAAGTACAGCACCTTGCTAAGGGATTCATATACAAAATCGAAATATGAACTTCAATCAGTTGCCATCTGCAAATTTATTGGAAGAATAAAAGAGCATATGCTGACAGCCTGTCAAACATGTAACATTTGTAGCTCATTCAAGCTATAGTACAAGGTGCATTGAACATGTAACTTTCAGATACATACATGTGAAAGTATAGCTGCATGGAATGCTTATAGTTAAATGATGGTTTTGGATTTTGCATTGTTTCATATGCATTGCATGCATGTTACTCATATGAGCTAAACAGTTGTGTGTAATGCAGTGGATTTTGTAACGTTCTTCTGTTCATTTTTAGTGCTTGCCATAATTGCCAGTTTTTGGTGCACTGTCTCTTCACAAAAAAAAATTAACTATTTTCAGACCTCAAAAATCTAAAGTAACTATGGAAGAAAAATAAAAAGAAAACTCCGAAGTTCACTGAGAGTTTTTTTTTAAGAACACTTGACCTTACCCCTTCTATTGAGCTCCACCGATAGGGTACGAGCGGAAGACTTTTAGCGAGGGGTTGAGAGGGAGTGAGCTTACTTATTTTCGGTTGCAGTGTCTTTTCTCCTGGATTTTTTTGTACCAATGCTAAGATTTCACATTACATATTCCAAGCTCGATTAACTTGAGAGATCAAGTACTAGAACATTAGAACCAAGGTTTAAAATTTCAGCCAAAATAGATCGGTTTTGGTCGAAATGGATTGGTTAGACCGGACTGATCCAAAACTGACCGCAATTTTCGGTTTTGGTCAGTTTTGGCCAAAACTGACGGAAACTGTTCTTTTTAATTTTATATATTTTTTTCACGTGTAAATATTAGAACGCTTTCTAAAATTCATTAATATAATTCAACAACACACTTATCTAAGGCTCTAATCATCTAATCAATGTTATTTTTGTCTAGCCTTTGTTATTATAATTGGTAAAATGCAATCTTATTGTGTTCTCCCTCTTTTTTGGCTCGACTTGTGTGTTTTTTTTAAGTTATAAACAACAATGTAGTATATAGAAGTAAAGATGTATGTGCATATCTAGGAGCTTTCATTATTTTGGAGAGAGAGAGAGAGAGATGTAATTAATTTTATGCTCTTGTTTACTTGTTTTGTTTGTTTACATATGATTGTGATATTTATGACTCTATATGACTTAAAATACAATAAAATGGCATAAAATAACTTGATTTATTTTATGCTTTTATTTTTTGGCTTGTGTAGCCGAAACTCTAAAAGTCGGAGCAAAGCTACCAAAACCGTGGATACCAAAGGGCTACCTAAGGGACTGAAACTAAAACTGAAACCAAGTTTTAAAACCTTTATTATTGCTGACTAGCTTTATCTTGCGGATCTAGGTGTAGCTTCAGATTGTTTTTGCCATTTGTTTCCATCAAGATCAACATCTACTGTCAAGTGCAATTTCAGACACCTCCTTCACAAATGTTATTTGCTATGTTGTTTAACTTCTACAACAATCAAATCAAGAAAAATGTGAGAATTCAGATGAGCATTTGCATGTTTAATGAGTTTGTTTTAAAAGTATTGTATTGGAATTGGTACTGCTATTTCGTCTGGAAAGCTGTGGAGTTTTTCAGAAATTTTAGGAAAGTTGGAATGAAAATATAGAAATAATGAAAAAAACATAAACTTTTGTATGTGCTGAAAAACACAATATCATAGAGCCCGATCGCTTCAGGAAAATATAAATGTTTCCCTTTACAGACTCCATATTTACCGTCATGATGTTCTGTGTAGTTCCAAGGAGATGCTGCTGTGACTAGAAATTATGCGCAATTTATAGCTCAATCTCCACATAGAAGAGTGAATGATGGTTGGTGGGTAAAGTTAAAAGTACCATGTCTGCAAGCTGAGCAGAACGTTCTGGCAAAGAATAGTCACTGCATGGTATCATAAAATTAACTGAAAAAATACTTGATGCTGATTGAGATACAGCCATCTTGGGGATCGATTTATATCCAAAGGCTCCAATGCTTCATGGCATCATGGGATATTAGCCATGTCATCATTAGCTACTGATGGTTTTTGTCATGTACAAACTAGACATTTGTGTGAGACATCAAATTGCAACTTGTCTTGTCTGAGCATTGGAATATGCAAGCCAAAGTTCAGCTGGCATTTTATGAGATTAGAAATACAGTTTTTGATCACTGGTTATCGATCATGCTTTTGCTTAATTATTGACACTCAATCCTAATCTTTAGTTGTTCAATGATTTTGAGCTTATTTTATAATCTTTTGATCAAATGTTAGAAATTTGAGAATAGTACATTTCCTTTTCTTGTCAGACAACAAGGCAACACTAAGCAGGTCCTTGAAGAGAGATCCGAGTCATGCTCTGGTGCTGATGACACTCTTTCAATGACAAAACATGTAGACTTGTCAGAGGATGATGTAGATAAAGCTTGCTTATTTGATTCAGGATCAGTTCCTGGGAATAATATAGTCCAATTGGCAGTTGATGGAGTTGAAATCCGTTCTATTGGTGATCCCGAGTGGAGTGATATCCAGTCGACAGATGCGAGGATAGCTGATGTAAGGGAGGTCGCCCCTGAAGCAGAGCAAAGAAGCTTCGACATTCCGTTGTGAGCCCTCCGGTTGACAACCACCAGCATAGAGAGATCCCTTCCCAGCCATGATGTGAGCTATTCGTTGAATTTTTGTGATGGTGCCAGCCACGGGGCATCATATAATTTCATACTGCTAAATAGAGCTCTTGTAATATGACATGCTGTGGGAACTCTTCCAAAACTTTATTTGATTGTGGAGATGCTTTGCGAGAAACTGCTAGATACTAGGATTCAAATATCTGCTAGAAGGATTTGGCAAAAAAAAAGAAAGAAAAGAGCTGCTAGATCAGTATGTTTGCAAGGATATGTTCTGATTTCGGATCAATGGTCATTGTATCAAATTATACAGGCGAATAAAGGTTTTCAGTCTTTGGTTTGTTATGATTGGGCATTTTTTGTCCATATGGTTGTAATGCTATGCTATTCATGGCTAACATAGAGTTCATCAGCTTTCGGTGATATGACACAGATCTGATTTTCACATAATTCTGATTGTAGATCATGGAGATCCAATCAATGCCATATCCTATACAAATACAAAGAAAGCTAAATATGGTGATTATTTTTTGATTCTTGTTATGGATCACCAACTGATAGTCTGTATGTTAAGCCCTTTGAATGAGATAAATGAGAAGTCATCTCTCTGTTGATTCCATCCTCCTCATGTCCATTCTTAGAGCCATGGCCAGTTGTCGCTCTGACCATGCTCCTATCCAGCTCGATGCGAACAAGCTTTTTGTCATGCCCCTGCCTTCACGGGGCACGTGAGGCACCCAGTGCCGATGAGGGGGCACCTCGGGGATCTGAGCGGCGTATGTGCAGGCTTCGGAACCGGACAATATCTGGCAGGAGAGCTCCGTGTTCTTCCCTCATGTGGCCCCTACGTGGGCATTGGGTGCCGCACGTGCCCCGCAGAGGTGGGGGCGTGACACTTTCTACTCACCTCTTGTTGGATTTGTAAATTTTTGGTCGCAGGTGCCAGGTTTCCATCATTTTGTTAGGTCTGCTTGGTGCTCCCCATCCCCCTCTCCAACTGCATGTGCTGTGTGGACAACTAGGATCTGCAATCTCAGGGCTGCCCCTCGTACTTGACCTAGGCAGAACTCGGTCAACCTCACAAAAGGGAAGTCTGATCTTCTGCAAGAAAACTAGCTTATAGACAAATTGGAGGAGATGGCAGACTCGGACAGGAATTAAAGGGAAAGGAAACATTAAAATCTAAAACTCTGATATTTTACATGAGAAATAATTTGTGCATGAGGCTCTACATCATCAATCTCAATATTGCTACTCCCATTTCAGTTAAAAATATACAGCACTCAGTTTAGGAAACTATGAGAATACACCTGCAATAGTCAGAGTCCATTCAGTCAGTCAATCAGACTGGCATATCACATTCATTCAGACTAACTCTGAGGTGTACTTGACATGCCAGTCTCTATTTAGATACCGAAATAGTTGACAAATATTGGATGATTTAGAACAGAATCCTAATTTGTCTGTGATTTTGCCTTGAAGTGCAGTATTTACAGTTATTGTACCAGTATCTGATTGAGTTCCTAAGATGGCATATTCTTGTGTCCTTTTCTTGCTTTCCATGTACAATGTATACTCATCTGCATTAAGTATAAGCATTCTCATCCCCTGAGATCTTTCTCCTAGCCTAGTTCTTTCACCTCCATTGGTCGCTCGCTTTCTTTATTGGTTGCTCGCTTTCTTTTTCCCTGCTCTCTCCAGACCTTCAACCATTGACCACCACAAGCTGTTTGTTTCTCCTTAAGCTGCAAATTTTAGTACACCAGGTATATTTCCTTGTCTGATCAAATTATTTGGTTCCTTGTCAGACCATTTTTGACAGACTTCTCATCTTCAATGCTGGATTCTCTATGCTATGGACCCTGGCTTTTAGGGCCTCATAGTTTAATTGTCTCATGTTGAGAAATTGATGCTACTCTTTGGTTCCCAGCATAGTTTTGAGTGACTTCATGAATGCTGCAAAGTTTTCTTTCCTTGCCTCCTCACTCTGTTTTATTGTTAATTTCAAAATTGGTTTCTGATTTACAGAATTAGGATCCTGACTGTGCCAGTTGCTAGAGGAAGAATTTGTGACCAGTTTCATGTAAGCCTCTACCCTATTTAATTGCAAACAGATCTGCTTCCTGTGTCAGATTTTAGCATTGAATTTTGTGCTTCTCTCATGAGAAGGCCTGAATATCTTATACTGTGACTGACTTTAGTTTAAATTTCTGGCAATGGAGTTATTGATTAATGTATCAATGTCTTTAGTTCAGTGTGTGATTCCAAAGTCCCAAATTTGCAAACTTCACCATAGGCCAATATAAGCCAATCCCCGGATCAGTATCGGATCGTAGAGATCGAGTATTGATGTTTTAAGCCAATGTGCTATGATACCAGATCTCCAATGCACTGCAGAACTCTAACTAAAGCACTGGATGGGACTCCTGAGATGGCGTCATCTGCTGCTGCAGCTGCCTGCTTCTGATCATGATCACCCAAGATGGTTCCCGATAAGCATGCTAAGGCCGTGATGAGTTTCTTCTTCTCAAAATTGAGAGTACCGGGAGGATATTGATGTACTCAGATTTGCCTTATTATCAGATTCTACATTGTGAATTGCATGGAGCTTAGGGAGTGCATGCATAGATTTGCTTGGAGTTCCTAGTAGATCTAATTGTTTTTAGTTATTTGTGTTTAGTTGGATTTCCTGTCTATTAGCTTTATATTTTAGTTCGGTTGCCAATAATGTATTGGACTATTTTGGCTACATCTTGGGATAATTGTTGTGGAGGATAAATTGTTACTTTAGATTTTCATTACTTTGTTTCTGGAGGATTGAGTGAGTCTTGTTTTTATATTGAATTTACCGAGATTTGATTAAGTTGGTTAATTAGGTAGCCTTGTATGCTTGTAAGGTCTACCTTGTAGGTATGCAGCATCGATCGGTTACACTCTTGATTCGGAGGTACGACATACTCCAAGTGAAGGAAACCCTGCTCCATCAAAATTTTGTAAATGTTTGACATTATATCTCCAATAATCTGCCTATATAGCTCTTGTTATATGGTAGGGAAGCAATTGTAGGCCTTGAAGGAACATATACTTACTGAAGCAGACATGGCAAGAACAAGATGAAAACGTATGGTACATGATATCCAAAAAGGTGCTATATATTGTACATGCTATCAAACTTACAATCAGCTTCTTCATGGAAATTAAAGAATGTGGGCAGGATCATATATACCAGAATTCCTCTGCTACATAGAGTAAGTACCTCGACATGTTCAGAAATATTCAAGGAATGCATGTAAGCCTTCTTCAAGGAGGAGACATCAAATAACAGAAATATTCTTGAACCTGCTAACTAGATTGAACCATTGAGGATTTGGAGCTTCATATCTCCACTGCATTGACTTGCCCACAGGGAACTACTAACTGGCTCTTTAAGTTGCAGATGTGGGCCTGAAACTTTGCTCCATTGCCCACTTTTCCAGTAATGAGCAATTGGTGCTCATTGCTCTATTGAAAATTAGTGATCTTAACCCCATGAAGGTGTAGCACGTCGAGAGAACCTAAGTGCGTAAATCCAAACCATCTATATATTCTACAGTATTTCAAGTTTGATACAACGAGAGAGTTGCCTTTGAATAATGTCATTTAGCAATGGCTTCTTCCTTCTGGGCATAAGTCTTCTATCTGCATCCTTCTAAGGCTGTAGGCTGAGGATTTACAGCTGAAGTGAGTCAGGCAGCTCCGTCAATCTGTCCCGAGAGCAGTCTCTCCTCAAATATCCATCTCTGGCCATGATTTTGGAGTCTATAGGATGCTGTTGATATATATATCCCACCAAGTTAGTCGAAAGGTAAGTAGGGAACTCTTTTTTTCCCTTTTTCGAATGAAGGGATGAAACAAACTATAAGAAAGAACACAAATTAATCTAGAGGAATGGATTCAAGGTCAAAAATAAGGCTTGTGTACTTTGATATTAATGCTTATGGAGCAAAGAGCTCCCAAATAGCAACTTGTTAGATTTTGCATATGATGCACATAACATGGACCTGTAAATTAATTTGTGTCAAAAACTAACCGATGGAGAAAAGGGTTCGACATAAAGTTTGAATGTAAATCAACTGCGGTTGATTGGGAAATAATCTTGGAAATCCAATGAAATATGGAAGAATTTGATATTAAGATCAATAAAAGATCCCATACAATCAAGCAGAGGTTATTCCTACAACCACTTTCCATGCTTGCACAACCAATACCACCCAAGGGACAAAAAATGAAGTAAGATAAATTCACCTAGGATATAAAAAATGATAGTAAAAGGAATTATTGTAAAGTGAATTTCCCCTGATAGTTCTTTCCTTCTCCTTCCTTTCACCTCTGAAAACTATATTTTTTATTATTTTTATTTTTTAAATTACATTACATTAGTCATGGTCCTCCATCAACTTAGGGCTCGTTTGGTTCGCAGGAAAAGGAGGGGGGAAAGTGTGGTCAACGGGAAAGTAATGAAATGCCTCTTGTTTGGTTGGAGTTTTCAAAGGAGAGAGATGGGAAAGTTGTATTCCCATGGGAATATGATTCCCACATTTCATGGGAAAGTCTTTCCCATGAGAAACATGGGAAAGTTACTTTCCCATGAGGTGGGAATCACTCCTTTTTTATTTTTTCCCAAAAAGACCCTTCAGCATTAAAGAAGCATTAAAGAGGCATTAAAGACCTAATTTTTATTAAGGGCATAATAGGAATTATACATAACTTTCCTAGGAAAGTGGATGGTCAACCAAACATAAGCACTTTGGAAATTTGTCACTTTCCCATGGTTAACCAAACATGCCAAAAGTACTTTCCTAGGTATCCTCTTCCTAGGAATCTGATTCCCAGGAATCATATTCCTAGGAGGGAAAATACTTCCCGCGAACCAAACGAGCCCTTAGTTCCAAGTTGGGGTGGCAATCCGGTCGGGTTGGATCAGATACAGACCGAATTGGATGCAGGTCGGGTCAACAATTCATCAATCCAAACTCCATCGATTTATTAAACAAATCAAAATTTTAATTCTGAATCCGACCTATTTATTAAACAAGTTATATGACCCAACTCACATAACTCATTTATTAAATAAGTCAAATCAGGTTAAACATGTTAGATAGGTTTTTAATAGGTTAAATGGATTAAATGGATTGAAACAGGTTAAGTGGGTTGGGTTAAACGAGTCGGTAAACAGGTTAAGCAGATTTTAAATAGGTTAAAAGAGTCGGGTCATAATACGGCCCAATTATTAAATGGGTCCAAACAGGTTAAACAGGTCAAAAGTTTAAACTTAAACTTAACACATTTAATAAACATGTTTAGATAGGTTGACCAATTTACAACCTAAATCCGTTTATGTCAAACCTAAACTTGCTTAAAGCCGGTTGTTTATGGGTCGAATTAATAGGTCGGATCATAAATTGCCATTCCTAGTTTCAAATATAGCTTGCATATATGTATAAACCATATTTATGGATTTGATGTAGGCCTTCCTAAGAGCAGTGGCTCCAAATATGTTAAATGTGGACTACTATAGCAAATTAGGTTGATGGATGCTATGCTTCACTAAATATCATATTTATTGTTGGAAATCAGAGCACAAGCGTGCTCATTGTTCTAACATGACACCTGAAAAAGGGTTAGGAGTAAAGAACTAAACATGTGTGAATATCTACAACAAACCCAAGAATTTAACTTATTTTACTAAAAACATGAAAACCAAAATTTAATGATATTTCCCCACATTTTACTGTGTTTCTTCATCCCACCCACCTATTTTACAAACTCTTCTAAGCACACACATCATGGTATAACATATCGGCCTAAATCGGACCGTACGGAGCGTACCATACTAGTTCGTTACTTGTATTCAGTACGGATGGCGTATTGACACTCAATATGTCAAAAAAATCCGTATCATACTATACCGATACTATGCTACTATAGCACCGGTACGGGGTCCGGTATGAGATGGCGAGTCTTGACACACATCTTTAGTTTCATTAAAATATTGTCTATAAAATTTCAGAAACCTCAAATATTTAAAATGTAAGATGGAAGATTTTGTTGCAAAGTCTTCCAAAGTGCAGGGTATACAACTAGATCAATTACTTTTGTTGATCAAAAAGGAAGAGACACATACCGAGAAGATGGGATCAAACTCTGGACCTTATTGCTGCACCATTTGCCACTGCACCCACATATTTGAGGCACTACTTTCTGCTGCTGGATGATCTCCATGCTTGTTGTTGTCATACAGACCAATCATCATCTTACCTCATTATGGATTTGCTTATCCCATGCTTCCTTCCTGCATATGTCTATTTAGATGAAACTCTTCGAATCTCTTTATAATACTCATTTTCAGTATATATGGAAACTTCAAGGATTCTGTAATCCTTTTGTTGTTGATCGCTTTGAGATTTTGTTACCAAAACAAGCCATTTAACAATATCAACATATCAATTCTATAATCTTTTTAGATATTGTCAATAAAGTAAGATGTGTTATATCTTTGTTAAGATATACGTACATGAACGTGGAGATATCATGTCTTCATGCTTTGTCTAGGTTTGGCTACTGATGCATTCACATACTTGATACTTCGTGGCGTCCTAGCATCATATTTAATGAAACCTACAATTCATTGAATCACACAAACCATGTTTATATATTGTATCTCCATATGCAGTAATTCTTCTGGAATGATGACCTAATCTACCAAAGGCCGAAATTCGATTAGATATAGATCAGATACTAATATATTCATATCTATATCCATATTTTCAATGAATGTGAATACAAATATAGATAATAAATGAATATTAAAATTAGTATCCATATTTGTTCTAAATAAATATGGAAACTATCTATTCAGATGAAACTCTTCCGTTCTCTTTATAGTACTCATTTTCACTATATTTGGCAAGTTCAAGGATTTTAGGTAATATTTTTGTGTTGATTACTTTGTAATTTTGTTACCAAAACCAGCCATGTAATAAACTTAACATATCGATTCTATAATCTTTTTAGATATTATCCATAAAGCAAGTGTGTGCTTTTTTTTTTTAAGATACACATGCATGAATATGGAGATATCATAGATTCATGCTTTTGTCTAGATATTAGCTACTCATGCATTCACATACTTTGTGATATCCTAAAGTCATATTCAATGAAACATATGATTATGGGTGGCAATTTATGAACCAACCCGTCAACCCGACCCACGAACGACCTGCTTTAAGCAGGTTTGGATTTGACATAAATGGGCTTGGGTCGTAAATGAATCAACCCGTCTAAACCTATTTATTAAATAGGTTGGGTTCGAGTTTAAATCTTTGACCCATTTAACCCATTTAATAATTGGGTCAGATTATGACGCAATCTGTTTAACCTATTTAAAATCTGTTTGAAACCTGCTTAACATATTTTTGACCTATTTAATCTAATCTGCTTAATCTGTTTAAATCCATTTAACCTATTAAAAATCCGTCTAACCTGTTTAATAAATAGGTCGTGTGGTTTGGATCGGGTTACCTATTTAATAAACAAATCGGATTTAGATTTAAAATTTTGACCATTTAATAAACAAGTCGGATTTGGGTTAATGAATTTTTGACCCAACCCGTATCCAACTCGACCCATATTTGATCCGATCCGACCCGATTGCCACCCCTACCTATGATTCATTGAATCGCACACCATGTTTATATGTTGCATATTCAAATATAGTAGTTCTTCTAAATGATGAGCTAATCTGGCCTAACCTGAAATTGGATTAGATATAGATCGGATACTAGTTTATCCATATTTACATTCATTTTTTTTCAATGAATATGAATGTAAATACAAATATTAAATGAATACTAAAATTAGTATCCATATTTGTTCTAAACGAATATAGATACAATCTATTTAGATGAAACTCTTACAATCTCTTTATAGTACTCAATTTCTCTATATTTGCCAAGTTCAAGGATTATAAGGAATATTTTTGTGTTGATCACTTTGAGATTTTGTTGACAAAATAAGCCATTTAACAAACTCAACATATCAATTTTGTAATCCTTTTAGATATTGCGACTAAAGCAAGCATGTGCTATATCTATTTTAAGATTTACATGCATGAATGTGGAGATATCACTATCTCCATGTTTGTGTTTGGTTATTGGTTACTAATGTATTCACATTCATCTTGACATCCTAATCTCATATTCAATGTAAACTACAATTCATTAAATCACACGGCACCATCGGCGATGGTGGTCGACCGACACAAAGAAAGAAAGAAAAGAGAAAGAGGATCATTAAAGGCCTCTTCAAACTCAGCATGAACCATAGATAACTCCCTAACCGATAGTCATACGTTCTTAGGGGTCCTAGACGGTAGCAAAACCCTATCAAATCTGGCGGCCGATGGAGGCAAAATTCGGAAGAAAGAGTCGCCAAAATAGAATACCCCCATTTCAAATGGATGCCGGTGACTTGTTGGCTTAATTCAACATGGCAGCAACTCTAAAAGTAGAAAAAAAAAGGAGAAGGAGGCGAAGAGCTCTCACCTCAGTCCGGTGAAGATCCGACGAGGTTTTCGATGAGGAATGAAGGAGAGTCTAAGAAGAAGACTTGGAATCGGCAACCATTCTCGGGTCTTCGTCGATGGAGCTAGGAGGAGGAGGAAGGAGCGTTAAAGAGAAAGTTTCTAGGATTTTTGGCCGGTCTTTGGGTTGTTCTAGGACTCCCGGAGCTCGTCGGAGTCATGGGAGGAAAGGGAGTCTTCTCCTCCATCGCATGCAACATGCACGCTTTGGGCTAATCAGGCCTAACCTTTTCGAGCCTGCCCACAAGTTGGGCTGGGCGCACGAGATCGGGCTGGGCCTAGCCATTTCGGGTTGGCCCACTACCTCCAAATTTTTTTTTATTACAAATCATGAGAAAAAAAAAATTTTATTTTCCTTTTAATTACAGGACGAGAATACTATTAGTCATGCGGGGGGATAATATATGAAGGAGCGCCAAAAGTTATATATGGTTTTGCATGGAGATGGCCACCCTAGTAATTGTTCTCCTGCAGTTCCAGTCTCATGGTGATAAAGGAGCGCCAAAAGTTACCTTGTCCTTCTCAGTTGAAACGGAGTTTCGGACAGAAGGTGAGGGTGGATGATAGGTTATGCTTGCCGTTGCCTTCCTGTTTTTCTTCCCTTTGATTTTGAGGAGGCTTGTTTATCTTGTGGTATATATTCTGCAGTTGAAAACGAATGGCAAAATATATTGTAGTAACGAATGTAACATGATCTTTTTGGTGTAGTTATCCTATTAAAATTGTGAGAAGAGTTGGAGCATTTGTGTCTTCTCTTGTGAATCGGGTTTTGATTTGTAAATTCTCTGATTTTTTTAAATGGATATGGAGTCAAAATTCTGAATGCCTATGTTTGGCCTGTGGAGAGAATTTAAGGAGAAGGGGGCCTATGATGAGAGGTGTGACGGTTGTTAGAGGGAGCTTCATCTTCGTGAGTCAATTGCACACATTTTGTCATGAATCGGAAGAGTGAATTTACTGATCCTTTGCTGCTTAGCACCTTGTTAGACTCCTAATACCAATTGTTTTTAGAGAAGAATACTCAATCTTCAAATCAATTTAATTTGAGTTTGGTGATTAACAATTAAAGGTTATGCTGCCGACGGCCTGACAACATGAAAGTGAAAAAAGCTTCATGATGACAAACAAATTATGGGAAGAGCTTCCCAAAACAGACTGCAGATCTTTTGAGTTCTTATTCGGAGTTCTAATAAGAACCCTGGAGTTTCTCTCTAGCCAGATACACGAGAAGATTAGGTCTCCATAACAAAGAGAGGATGGCGCTCCATCCATATCACCAATGCAAAGCAACCTGAACATCCTTCAAGTATGTCCCGTGTAAACTTTGTTTTTGTCTTCTTTTTTTTAGCTAAAAAATAAAAGTATCATACATAATATGTACAGATACAATTCAAAAAATTAAAAAATAAAATATAATGAAGAGTACCGAGCAACTCCGCCTCTTCCATCCTGAGATGGTTTCCGGCGTGGTCGGCAACAAGGTATAAAAACTCATGGAGTCTTATTTAGTTTTGCAATGCATGGTGGTATATCCTGCATTCAATTTCGTAACATGTGGATTTGAGTATCTCGAGGCATGCTCAAATATATTATATATACCTAAAATGAAGATTTACGCAGAGTTTTCTATTCACCATTTAAACAACAGCTTTAAAGTTATTACTCAGTGGGAGAGCGAGGAAGGGGGAGCGATGGGAGATGAAGGAAGGAAGGAAGATGGCCCTAACGGAGCGGTGGATGAGAGGTATAGCCGCCCTTGAGTCAAGATCGCAGTGCTCTACGACTGGTTCGCCGACTAGAACTACCTTTTTCTCGGTCTCTCCTCCTCCCTCTCCCTCCCTCCCTCCCTCCCTCCATTCTTTCTTTTCCTTCTTTTTCTATGCGTTTCTTGGTCGTCCTAGGGTTTTGAGTCTTGGTCCTCCTAGGGTTTTGGTTCTTGTTTCACTTGTTGTATTGATTTCGTACGGTGGAAATTATAGGTTGGTTGCTCAGGCTAGGGTTTTCTTGGAGTCTTGGAGGGTTCTAGCTTCCAGGATCCTGATTCTTTATTCTTTTATTTTATTTCTTGATCTTATCATCTTGATTCAACGGGTTTTAATATGAAGAAAACAATCAGAAAGGGAAATTATGCAGGATTGGTGGCGTTATCCGAGTAGATGGTGGAGAAAGAGATGATCTTGATGCAGTCACGGTCACCATTATATTACCATGAATCAATCGTCGTTCTTGCTGCTTGTTTGTTTTCCTTTGTTTTCCCTTTTAAATTTTCTTGTATTTTACGGGCTTGATTTAGATTAAGGGAAAATCTGTCAAGAAAAGGCGAGCAAGCTTTTCATTTTTTTTTGCTGGGAAAAAACAAGCTTTCCTTTCTAATTTTCATTCCGCATGTGGGAATATAATGCAACATTGGTAGCCAAATATGAGGAAAATCAGCACCACTCCCACATCAAATCATTCGATTTACCTTAACGGTACCCTTTCTCGGGTTTTCTCGTGACAAGATCTGAAGTTGTTTGTTTCCTTCTCCATCACCCAATTGCTCAAATTGGTTGTGAGATGAGGGAGACGAGGTGGTTTTCTTCTCGGTAGCAGAGTGATGTCATTCTTTCTTGAGCAAATCTCAATTATATGAAGTCTTAAATTATTATGTAAAAGCTCTGATGCAAAATGGACTTAAAAAGATGCCAGATTTTCAGCTTTTAAGTAAAGAATTATAGATAATAAATTATAACAAATGATAGCTTTTAAGAATGCTTCCTTCCTGGAGTTGTATGCTTTTCCTTCTGGTTTTTTCTGTGGGTTGTAGCCAGCTACCGCATAGAACGGATAATGCCAAAAGCGTCCGCATAGTCGACAGGTTCCGCATAGAAGGACTGTCCGCATAGAACGGATTATGCGGACACGTCCGCATAGGGGAACTATCCGGACATGTTCTGCGGGCATGTTCCGCATAGAGGAACCTACGCGGGCATGATCGCTGACATATTTCGCATAAAAATGCATTATGCGGACAGGTTCCGCATAGAGGAAACTATGCGGACAGGTTCCGCATAGAGGAAACTATGCGGACAGGTTCCGCATAGAACGGAATATGCGGAGCGCTTCCGCATATCGAAGGAACTATGCGGAGCGCTTCCGCATATCGAAGGAACTATGCGGAGCGCTTCCGCATATCGAAGGAACTATGCGGAGCGCTTCCGCATCGAAGGAACTATGCAGAATTTGGCCGCATAGTAGAAGGCTATGCGGACATGTTCCGCATCGAGGAAATTATGCGGACATGTTCCGCATCGAACGCTATGCGGAGCGTTTCCGCATAGAAGAAATTAAGCGGAGGAAGTCTCCAAACTATGCGGATGACCTCGCCGTTAACCCACTCGGCGGCGTCCGTAGCGAGGAATCCCACGACCCGTGCGATGTCCTTGGTCTCCCCCAGCCGCCCCAGCGGGCACTCCTCCACCACCTTCCTCACCGCCTCCTCGCTCTTCCCGGCGAAGAAGAGATCCGTCGCCACCGGCCCTAGCGCCACGCTATTGGCCGTGATCTCCATTCCCTTCAGCTCCTTCGCCAAGATCCTCGTCATCGCCTCCACCGCCGCCTTCGACGCCGTGTACGCCGCGCACTCCGGCCTCAGCGCCCCCACCAGCGACGACGACACCGTGATGATCCGCCCGCCGCCACCCCGCTGGAGTCGGTTGGCTGCCTCGTGGCAGCAGAGGAAGGCGCCGCGGGCGTTGACGGAGAAGATGGCGTCCCAGTCCTCGACGGCGGTGTCGGCGAGGGAGGGGTACTTGGAGTCGAACACGCCGGCGCACGCGATGAGGGTGTGGGGCGCGGTGCCGAAGAAGGACTCGGCCCGGTTGAAGAGGGACTTGACGTTGGCGGGGTCGGAGACGTCGGCGCGGACGGTGACGGTTCAAGGAGCGGACGAGGAGGAAGAATTAAGCTCCGTGCATGGGAGGAGGAGGAGGAGGAGGCGTAGTTGAGGACTAGGCGGGCGCCGAGGGAGGCGAGGTAGATGGCAATGGCGCGGCCGATGCCGCGGGAGGCGCCTGTGACGATGGCCACGCGGCCGTCGAGGGGGAGGACGGGCGGGTCTTGGGCGGCGGCCATTGGGAAGTTCGGTGCTTCCAAACGGCGCAAGCGCGCAGAACGAAAGCGCCTTGCAATATTATTTTGTAAAAAATGGGAGACATCTTCACCGTCCAACGAGGGTATTTATAAAATTTTGCTCTCAACAGGATAACAGGTACCAACCTTCCTTATTTTTATTATTAAATTTAATAATATAATAATAGATCTAAACCTGATGCAGCCCAGCTTTTTTTAATGACATTTTCAGAAAAAAAAATTAATATTTTTTTCTTTCCATCCGCCTCCCTCCTGATTGCAAATTTTTTTTTTGTTTTTTTCAGAAACCATGTTCTTTCCCGTAGAAGTAGGGTACGGCATTGCCGAAGCCGGGGTGAGGGAGTGGTGGTGGTGGAGGAGGTGGGCAAGAGTAACTGGTGGGGGTTGCGGGTGAGGACAGCCTTAGGGACGATGTGAGGAAGAGTAGGATAAGAGGATGATGGAGGTGGGAAGAAGAGGTGATGGAGCTAGGCAAGGAGCTGATACGATGAAGTTGGGAGTTGGAGAAAAGCTTTGCCGGAGCTAAGAAAAAGGGTAAGAATGAGATGGTGGCATAGGGCTGAAATCGGATCAGATGTATGGATATAAGTTAGATAATTAAATTTTATGATCATGAAATTAAGATATTACTAAGTGGATGATAAATCAATTTATTAATATGTTATTATGATTATTTATTTTTTAAAAAAGTTCATAAGTGCTATATAAAATTAAAAAGAATTACAAATAGAATCGGATATTCGGATATGTATCGTATGGTTGTTTATTCATATCCATATTCGGATAGTTTCGGACACGAAAATGGATCTAGATGGATATTATCCGATCCACTTTCACCTCTACCATGGTGTAATGGAGCTAGGAGTAGAAGGAGCTGGTTGAAGTTGAGAAGAAGGGGAAGAAGGAAGTAGTGGCATGATGGAGCTAAGAAGAAGTAATCTTGCCGGAGTGAGCTTTAGATCGGCAGGGGCAGTAGAGCTGACACCATCGTAGGCAAGGCCAAGGTGGTGGAGGCTCCCTCCTCCACTCCCCTCCCTCTCAAACGTCTGCAGCAACCACCAACAGGACCCTCCTCCAAACCTATCTCCTCCTCATAGCCAGCTAAAGCTGCAAATAGATCACGTTGACCTATGACCCAACCCAATCCCTTTAGATCTGATCTGATTGTTTTGGAGAACCCATACATCTGATCTGATTGTTTTGGAGAATCCGTATGGCCAGGTCAGATTCTAAAATTAGACTCGTTCCATTTTTTGGGTCATGTCCAGGTTTACTAAATTCAGAACCGACTCAACTTGATTTGACCTGCTTGAATTTTAGGCAATTTTGGGTTTCAAACGCTACAACCCGACCTGAACCGAACTCGGTAAACTATTTGGGTTTGAAAAAGCTCGAACCCGTATTGTTCTCTAAGTTGTGCCTTATGATTAATGTGCATATCCTGTATATGAGTAGTATTTTGCATCTTGAGTTTATAGATTCAATTAGTGAAGAGAGATCCAGGGAGATGATGTTAGAGTAGCTGCAGTGTGAGAAGAAGGAACCTCAAGTGAAGTGAGATCAAACAAAGTTGATGGAGCTCGAGAGATGAGGCACGAGAGTCTGGCAGTGAAGATCAATTGGTGAAGAGGATCTCTCGTTGTTTGTGGGGACACGGCGATGGAGGAGCTTGGGAGGCTGAGAATGTGGAAGATTGGGCATTCATTGAGGTAGAGGTGTGGAAAGGAGCCATAATGAATGACGACATCTACAATTCTTGCCGCTGCTGGTAAAGGAGCCATGGTGAAGAAGACGTTCTTGTCAGGCTAAAGATTCAAATTCCATTCAAATCTAATTGCAAGCACCGCAATCAGTGCGTAGTCAGTCCCAATGGATTTGTGCTGCGGTGTTCCCTAATCCATATAGTTTATGGGTCGGGTCCGCTATGATACTATTTGTAACAACCTAGGATCTCACCTAAAATAACTAGCCGAAATGTGTTTATTTAGATTTATTGATCCTCTATAAGCATCCAAAATCTACCCAGCAAATAACTAATGTGAGACTAAACATACGTTCGCACGAGTCCTCGTAAGAAGACACCAGTCAAACCACCTCTAATCTAAGCTAGCTTTCTATCTAATTTAGTTCAACCAAATCAGAACAAAAAATAATAAAATATCTATTAAAAAAAAAAGGGAGATTGGAAATTCGTTGGCAATGGTTGCCAACAAAATACCATAAATATTCAGGATATCTTTTATCCCTCTTACGCAAGTATGACATGCTCTGTACCAGGCTGGCTCTAATTTAATGTTATAACGTATGCTTTTAAAGCATTCCAAATCCCAGTCTAATTTAATTTTATATGTTATATATCCCGAGTTTTCCGCCGCTGCTCCAATGTTCGCTCTCCTCTTCGATTCTTTTCTCGTGGTCATCTTCTCCATGTCAAAGGTCCTTCCTTGTATCCACTCCCCCTTTTTTTTGTCCCCTCCGTGTCCCTTATAAACCTTTCTTGTGGTTCTTTTTGTTGCTGTAAAACGCCTTCCATGGAAACTACTGGTCACCCCCTACCCATCTCGGGTCTCCATCTCCGATGGAGGAGATGATAGCCGTAAAACACCCTCCGTCTCCTCTACCTCCGCTGGAGGTTGAGGCCTTTAAAGCCCCTACTTCCTCTTCGATCCTAAATGTCTTCAGAAACAGAAGACTAACCGAACGTCCTGCACTCACGTCATCCTCGGCCAACACGAGGCTCCCTCAAGGTACACAAACCCTGTCTTCATCTGTTCTTTTTTGACTGGCTTCTGTCATGTCTTGTTCTTTTTCTCATGATGGCATCATTCGTATGATTCTTTTTTTTCTTTTTCTTCTGCGTCATTTTTCTGCTGTTATCATCTAATTGCCACACTTAAATTAGATAACTATGAGTTTGGGCTTGCATTGTGTTTGGGCTCACACTGACCGTACTCCATTCAGCTATTTTATTTGGAAAGATAGGTTTCACAGGATACCTTCAAACGTCATGCTATTATCAACATGCTGTTAAACTGATTTCGTTTCCTAGTTTTAGTGCAGCCTTTTAATTTCCTGTTCTGAGGCTAGGTTCTGTTCCTGTTGCTAATTCCATCAAATAAAGATGAAGACATGGGATGTGTATCTTGACGTTCGAAATACAAATTGTGGATATCCTCCACAGTCTGCAACACTATCTGATTGCATGTATCCATGTATTAAGTCTAGAACAGCATTTTCTGGACTGCCTTGCAAGTTTGGCATGATGTAGCATTTGCATTGTTATCCATCCAAAAATATAAGGTAGAAAATATCAATAAATTTGGTACAACATTGGATGTTCTTCCACCATTTCTTACTAAACACCAAGTTTAGTTGAGTGCCCAACCCATGCCATTCTAACATCTGCTACCAAACGCCAAGTTTGTTTTAAGATCTACACTTTAGATTTCCATTTGTTGTTACAATCTAAGAGGATTATGACTGTTTCTTCTGCAGTTTGCCTCGAGTTCCATTTTGCTTAAGAAATAGAACAATATACTCTAGAAGATTATACGAAAAATATGTGCTCATTTTTCTTTTTTTTTTGTTTGTTTAGAACTTGTTTGTTATCATCACAAACATATTTAAATGCCTCTATTTCCTTGTGCTGTTGTCGCAGTGTCCCAACATTTCCTTTCTCTTTGTTTGCAACCTCGTAACTATGGATTATTTTCCAGGAAAACCAAGCAAGTTGAGTTTTCTATCACCAATGAACCGTTGATTGATTCTGGTTAATTGTGTCATTAACATATAACTGGTTAGTTGCAAGGTCACTGTAGTTTGTTCATTACCTATTTCTTACTCTCCATGCAGGCTTTGACATAGAGAATCCAGCATGAGAAGTTTGCGGCCAAGGCCATGTTTCAAGCTAGAGGCACCCTGCACCTAATGTCTGTCAACCTGAAATAAGAACAATAGAAGGGTTACAACTTTGTCTGCTTCAAGTCAGCTATTTCACACCTTACACCGGCAATGGTCTCCATTTCATTACAATCCCCAACTCAAAACCTTATTCCAGTCCTGGGACACCCTGTTCCTTGCTACCACATGGACTAAATGGAGAATTTTCCTCCAAAATTCAGACAGTCCAAACAAGGTTATGAAGGCTGGAGTTGGGCGTTTTAAACAAGCTGAATCGCCTGATGTAAATTTTTTTTCTTCTCTTTCTTGTCTCCCTTCCTGGGTCATCATTGTTGTGAGGATCCGTGCGGGCGTGTGTTTAGTCCCACATCGGTTATTCGCTGGGTAGATCTTGAGTATTTATACAGGATCAAGGAACCCAAACAATACCTTTCGGCTGGCCATTTTGGGTGAGATCCTGGGTTGTTACAATTGTACCAAAGCATTTTGTGATCCCTTCATTTTCTTAATGAAGTAGGTAGAGCTTGTCTCTTCCCTTTTTGACAAAGAAAGTTATTTCACACCTGTTATGATTCTTTTGCTGAAGTTTATTTTCGGGCTTTTGTGAATTAGCTGACGCATTTTCTTAACTTATAAACCAATTGAAACAACAACGGAACAGAGGGTTGAGGAGAGGCACAAATCTTTGAATGCAAGTTGGCTGTCGGGGAAAAAAAACAGCCCCTCGATACACAGAATAATACCATTATTTTTGCTCTGCCCTAATGTCATTGGAGCATGCCATTCATGTTGAAGTTTGAATAAAGTACTTGCTAAGGAGGTTTTTACTAAATGTGTATTCCTGTGGAACATTGGCATGAAAAATTATAAGGAGGTTCGAAAGCAAAATCTGCCATATCGGAAAGCTGAATCACATGCCAAAATTCAGGAGGTTTGTAACTTGGTTATAGACGCCTGATTGAAATCGGGTAGCTTTTTGAGATCTACAACTATAAGCCAGCCCTTTGCGAGGTGGAATCAGATTAAAATTTCATCATTTGTGCCCTGAAATAGCCGATCAAATTGATACTTTCCTTTTTGGGAAAGACTTTACTTGACGTTATCTTCCAATCCATAAAGAATTAAGTGGAGAGACAGAAAAAAAAAAAAGTTGATGTAGAAATTGAGATAAATCTTTTGTAGAATTTTACCTTATTTCTTAATTATTTCTATGAGTCATATTTATTTTAGAGATATAGTTCTATTCAAACTTAGAGAGAAATTTAACTTGAATTATGAAAGGAAAGATCTCACTAGTATTATAAATAAGTACCTAAGTTTATGAAGTGTAAAGTATCGATGAAAAAAAGGTACTTAAATCCTACTTTTGCAATTCTTACATCATCATCTAAATTTCTTTGCTGAGGTTCAAGTTTAGTAGGTTAAGTAAAATCTTTCTTCTCTCCGATCAGATCAAGTTCATAGAAAAATATAATTCCTCAATATCTGTGGGAGCCTTAGTTCATGGTTCAGACGTGCGAGCAATACAAGTAATCAGAAGAAAGGCTATCCGTGCGTCTAGTACATCAAAGGACAAAGACAAATATGGTTGCTAGTTCTTCTTTGATGGATGATGAAAGTAAGGGACATCTCATATAATTAGCAAAGAAGATTACTCAACCATAAAGATTGGTGATACCTTCAGCACAAGTACCAACAATTCCTATTGCAAAGTTGTTTCTCATGATTGGAGATGAAGATCCACCATCTAGCAAAGAGGCCAAGCAATCTACAGATGTGTAAAATCTCTCTCTTTAGCCCTTTAAAGTTGAAGCTCAAATCATGGAACTTAAAAATTTTCCACCACTAGAATATGAACCATGGGCAAAAAGCCTGGCATGTGAATCACGCCGGTGGCCTAACTCTATTGGCTGGCATGCGAATCATCATTTGAAAAGAAAAATTTGGATGTGTTTTGTAGCGGCCTCCTCATTTTTATGCCTTTTTTTTTCATCGACTCTGTTGGTTGTACTTATCTTAAAGCAGTATCCAGTAAAAAAAATAAAAAAATAAAAAATAAATAAATAAAAACCGGTGGCCACGGCGAGATAGTGTTCGCTAGAAACTGCGTTCTGGCTGACCTGAAATCCGGACCACCGCCAGTTATACCGCCTTTCCTTTCTTGAAGCCCAAGCCATCGAACCCTCTACAGAAAAAACCTTTCCTTTTTCTCTTTCTTTTCTCCTCCCTGAACCGATCCTCTTTGCTCTTATTTCCTTCCTCCTTTCGTCCCCCTCCTTGCGTCGAATCTAATCTCGCTACTTCTTCTTCCCACTCCTCATTCACCAATAAGAAATTTGCTCGCCTTCCGGTCGGCTGCCTCGGCGAATAAATTGAGCTTATTTAACGGTAATCTCCCATCGTCTTTGCCCTCAGTTTTCATCCTAAATATTATGATCTTATGAACACCAGGTTAATTAATTAGTCGTTATTTCAAATGGACGAACACATGCCTCATACCCTTGTATCGTATAAGCCTGCTGCTGCTTTCGAAAATTTATTCAAATCTTTAATCTCTCCATGTTTTCATTTCACTATTGTCGGATTCATTAGCATCTTAAAATAAGAATTGTCGGATTTTGTTGTTGATTGCTTAGTAGTTTAAATAATTTCACTTTTTTTCAATGTATTCTGGGCCAGGCAACTCCTCTAGTCACAGGATTGTCGGTTGCGGCGGCTGCGATGGGTGGTCGATGTTTGATCCGTGCATGGCAGGCGTTCAAAGCTCGCCCTGCTGTTCCCCGGGCTCGCAGGTTTTACCCTGGTGGATTCGAGAGGGAGATGACAAGGAGAGAAGCAGCCTTGATCCTTGGTGTCAGGTATCGCTTATCATATCATTACTTCTTGATCTTCTTCCATTTTGGGGCTCGAGTAATGCTTATGTTTTGCAACATTAGAATTTCTAATTTAGTATTTTCTTTTGTCTTAGAGAGCATGCTGCATTGGAGAAGATCAAAGAGGCTCATAGGAGATTGATGCTAGCAAACCACCCTGACAGCAGAGGAAGTCATTATCTTGCTTCGAAGATTAATGAGGCGAAGGATATCTTGATTGGAAAACAAAAGGGTGGTTCATCTGTCTTTTAATTGCAACAACATTGTGTTCTGGGACTGCAACAACTTCATGGATGATTGAGGAAGGAAAGATGGTCGGTTAGAAAATTCTAACAGTGCAAAATTTTGTAGCTGTCTTCTTTGATTCGACATTCAAATTTACTACTGATGATATACTTCATACAATCAGGAGAACTTGATATGAACACTATAAACAGTGAATTCTTAATCATCTATGAGTAATTAGCGCCCGTCGCTTGATGATTGGCAGAATCAAACTAATTTGACAACTTTGAATGATTGTTTATCCAACAAAAAGTTTCTCGACACCGTGAGTCAGGTATGTTTTCCATCCTCAATAACTTTGCTTGTCATCCATCCTCAACTTGTTCCTGTGATCCCTTTGTATTAAAACCAATTGCCTACCAGAATGTGAAGTTATGCATTTGGTGTATGAAGAATGTCTGCCTTCTACTAGTTCCTTTCTTGACCATGTTTGCAAGCTCTTTAAGCCAGTGGATTTTTAATTGGAATTTTGGATGTTCGTGGGAAAATTCTAGAAAACATGGTTATAGTAAAACATAGCTCATAATCTTTAGTAGGAAAAGGTGGAGGAATAGGGATTGTCAATTACGTGATTGGATTGTACATATGCAATAGCCAAAATGTAGCTTTCCTTACCTTGATCATGCACCTCGAGTGAAACTGTTGGTGAACCAGAGTGTTGCTTCTTGGACTGCAATGTTGTTGAATGGTATCATTAGAGAAAAAATTGGGTGATGGAAACTTGTTAAGTACAATGGAGAAGAATCCAGTTAAACTTGATGTTAGTGGAAGGGTCGGACATTTCGGAGTGCTAGCAATATGATGTGAAGGTGCCAGAGTTTAGTAACAATGTTATGTGCTTGGTGCTGGTCTAGAGAGAAACAAAGAGAAGGAAGTAACCTAGAATTTTTGTTGAACAGACAGGAAACAGGTGATGATGAAAGTACTGCAAAATAACTTGTGGACACTTCCAGGCAACTTTACCTTCTCTAAATTTCAATATGTGCTTGCATGCAAGTCAATTCCAGACTGCTGAGTTTGATTCATTCATGGAGGCAGAGAAAGGTTCATTGGGATTATTTGATACAACATGGGGTTGGTTTCACACATTTGATAAAGAAGAATATGATCCATCCAGGTGCTAGATCGTTAGTTGAGTTTGAAATGCCTTCAGGACAGAACTAATGTTTAATATATATACACATTAGAATATGAGAGATCCAAGTGAGATCTCTAGTTGAGTTTGAAATGCCTGCAAATGAACAACTGATATTGATATTCTTCTCTTTCAGAAATGAAGCAACTGTCCAAACGATCACAAAAGGCGAGTTTGACGAACAACTCTAAATGTAGTCTATGACACAAGTTGTTCTTTTTCACAAATGTCCTTCCTTTAATATCCTGTAAAATAGTATAAACAAAATATTTTTTTGATCCTCTCAAACACTTTTTTTACATTAACACTTATTATTTGCTGAATCTAAATCGAAAAAGTTCGAAAAGTCTCAACCTATCCATTTGGGATCAATTTCTCATCCTCCAAGATGAAGCTTATCCTACTTCACAGCTTTCATCTAGTTCATCTGTCTGCACAACTATATCACATAATTACAGGAGGAAATATTTATAATTTTGAGCACATTCTAGAAATTTATAAGCCACTTCAAATACCCTGAAATGCTGAATCTAAAACATGAATCACCTCCAGCGATGCTCATTAGTCATTCTAGGAGCATGATGCTTCTTAAACCTGTAAAAGTTGTGTCTATGTCGTATGATTCTCTCCCTGGTGGCTCTTAGAAACCAGTTTGGTTATGGGCGAGCTCCTTGTTTTAATCAGATAACTCAGCCCCTTCTCTACCATTTCATGCAATTCCATTAGTAACTGCAATGTGTTCGTTACCAAACTCTCTTCTCAAGGTTGACAAAGCATCTCTCATAATGAACTCATTGGCTGTCCAATTCTACTACTCTATGAAACTACACCCCGTCTCTTTCTTGGCCCCCATCTCTTCCATTACCCTCCTCATGCCCCCTGCATCATCCCATTGACCATTAACTGCATACATGTTAGCCATTAAGACATACCGACCTCCATCGTATGGTTCCAAAGAGATCAAACGCTTCCCGACTCGCTCCCCCACCTCTATTTTATCGTGTGTCCGACATGCCGACATCAGTGCACCCCACTGCGATGCCTGTGGCTCCATTGGCATGCTAAGTAAGACCTCTTCAGCCTCCTCCACCTGACCTGCTCGGCCTAAAAGATCAGCCAAGCACCCATAGTGCTCTCTGTGTGGCTCAACACCATACTCTCTCATGGACTCAAATATCTTCTTCCCATCCTCAACCATTCCAGCATGGGTGCATGCACACAGAGCTGCAATGAACGTCGACTCATTTGGTATTATCCCCCTCTCCTTCATCGTCCCAAATAGCTCGAGCGCACGCTCTCCATGGCCGTGCATTGCAAGCCCGCTGATCATCGCATTCCATGACACAACATCCCCGCTGCGGACTTTATCAAATACCTTCAAAGCTTCATCTATACACCCACATTTGCAGTACATGTCCACTAGAGCAGTCTCAAGTATCACATTGTCCTCCCTCACAAGACCACTCCTGTCGATGTAGCGGTGGATCCTGCACCCCTGATCGAGCACGCCTAACTGAGCGCAAGCCTTCAAAACACTGACCAAAGTCACCACATCAGGCTTCATCCTCTCAGCCTGCATCTCATCAAACAACCTCAAGGCCTCGGAGAAATCCCCATTCCTCACACATCCGTCGATCATGGCGCTCCAAGAAACCAAGCTTCTCTCAGGCATTCTTTCAAATAGCTCTCTTGCAGTTAGCATTTCTCCGTTCTTCCCATAGCCCGAGATCAAAGTATTCCAGGAGATCAAATCCAAGTTCCGGCTCCTATCAAACAAGAGGCGAGCCTCTGCCAAGCGGCCCATGGCGCAGTACATATTCAACAGAGAATTCTTAACGACAATTATGTCCTCCACTCCGCACTTGAGAACTTGGCCATGGACTTCCTTTCCTAAGCCGATAAGCATTCCGGCATTACCACCATCAATGCAAGCCTTTACAAGGAGGGCGAAGGTGTAGGTGTTCGGCGGGGCTCGGCTGGCCCGCATGCAGAAATAGAAGGCGACGGCGGAGTCGGGCAAGCCACGGTCGGCGTGGCCGGCGATCATGGCGTTCCAGGTGTAGACATCGGGCCGGTGTAGTGCATTGAAGACCGCGGTGGCGTAACGGAGGTCGGCGGCGGGGCCGGGGCGGAGGAGGAGTTGGATGACACGGCTGGCGGCGAAGGGGTCGCGGATGAGACCGGAGGTGATGGCGTGGGCGTGGAGGGTTCTGGGGTCTGTGTGGGGGTGGGCATGGAGTGATTCAATGAGGGGGAGGATCGGGTGGTCTGGGATGAATCTTGGGAGGGGGTTGGGGTCCGAGGCGAAGGTGGATTTGAAGAGGGTGGAGAGGTGTTTGAGGTGGGCGATTGTGAGGGGTTTTTGGATGTAGGAGGATTGCATGGAGGTTGGTAGTTTTGGTGCAAGTGGCTGCTATATTTATAGGGTTCAAATTTGAGTGTACCAACGGATAGCAAGAGACTTGGTCCTTTCTTGGGGGGGCCTCCAAAAAACAAGGTAGAGTGGATTAGCTAAAGGGCCTTGTGACGCCCGGAAGAAGGAGGAAAGAAAATGTGATCGACGGTCTTTCATCTCGCGACCGGTGAAAGTTGGTTGAATAATTCGATGAAAGAAGCACATTCACCAGCTTTTATCCCAACCTTAGGGATATGCTTTATATTTGATTAGTCTTTTTTGGAAAAAAAGATATCGAAAGTATAGATATGAATATGGATATAAATCGGATAGTTGTCTATCAATATCCATTTTTCTTTGACAGATATGAATACAGATATAGATATTAGTCGGATGCTCAAATTTTTATCTATATGCAGATAGATTCGGATACAAAAACCGATCCAGATGAATATTACCCAATCCACTTTCACCCCTACATTATAGAGATCGATGATCCCAAATAGCTTCTCCGGCAATAGCTTAATTTTCACCATGGGTTCGAGGAATCCAAGGAAGATGGTGGTGGCGTTGCGGATGATGTTAGCGAATCAGGACTCACGAATGGAATTGGAGCTCGCAAAGATGTGGTCATAGAGGATCCGCTCTTTGGAGAAAAGCGTCTTGAGGGCGACAGGGGCAGTGCCTAGCTAGGGGGGATCTTGAGGTCGAGGACCCCCCAATCAAGCTTTTGGATCTGGGATTGGGGAGGGCTTTTGGAAACCAAGGCGTTAAAGGCCCTCATCGATGATGGATTTGCAAAGGGTATTGTGGATCCGAGGCAATAGAGGCCTCCATTGGCAATCATAGCCTCAGCTATGGTTCAGAGGCCCACCAAGGCGATGGTAGAGGCCCACTCGACATGGCTAATGGACTCGCCAACAGCGTAGACCTTATTGTTGTTGAAGGCCTCAATGCCATTGGAGATGGCATGGGTGGAGGAGGATATGGATTCATGGGTGGAGGAAACATTGGAGAAGGCACCGAAGCTTGACCTCTATCCACTACTTGCTTTGAGATCTGTGCCAATGGATAAACGATGGAGTTTATCTGTTAGTTAAAGGTGATCCAACATGCTAGTAGGTGATCCAAGGAACATGTTGACATCTGTGTGGTAGGTGATCCAATGATGGCACCGCGCATAAAAATATGTATCCTTCTTTTGCATGAAAGATACATCCGGTTGCGTAATACTATATATGAACTATCTGAATTGAATTCTTTCTCGATCCATTAATGATGTTAGAGTGCAAATAGATAGTTGGACCATACTGCAATAAAAGATAAGCTACAGTATCTAATTGAAACATTCTAAAAATTTGGGATGAATTATTTCTCGCACAAATTTAAAGGGACATCTTTGTGATTTTTCTTATTTTTATCATTTTTAAAAATTAAAAAAATATTACTTTCATTATTTCTAAAATAAGAAACTCATATGTTCACCAGTGCCACTAACACCATCTCCATGACCGCCATCATCATATCCATCACCACCACCGTCATTGCTACTATCAATGCCGTCATTATTTCAACCACCACCGCTATTCTCACCATCGTTGCCGCTACCACCATCGCCATAATCATTGTTTCCATCATACCCACTATCTCTTCCGCACTACTACTACCACCACGACCTCTAACATACCACCACCATCACATTATTTTTGCATTTACTATCACTACTGCCATCGTCACATTGCTGACCCTCCTCATGGTGGTCTCCATTGTCTTCACCATCTCAACCATCATCATCATATTTATATTTTTAAAATTTAAAAATAAAATAAAATAAATATTTTTATTTTTGAAAATAAGAAAAAAAAATAAAAGTGATGCCAAAAATTTATTTTCTATTTTTGGACTAATAGCTGTACAAACCTGACTGCTTTTACCATCTCAAAGGCTTCTTTAAAATTTGCAGCAACCAAAGACTAGTAAGCGCAGGAGTCTGGCTCTCAATTACAATCCCCAACCAACAACTTGTCCCATCCCAAGTCTACTCTGGGTCATACGAACTGGTTATAATGTAAATGCCATAAATGCTCGTAGAATTGTTGTGATCCAAAGCCCCTCACAAATAGCAAAAGGCCAGGGAAGGGGCCAACCATTGCGCATGGCCATGACCACCATAGCCATGGTCTAAATGGATGGCTAAGTTGATGCGAGGACAGGAATGAGTGCGTCCAAAAGAGGATTCCTCAGTGGGGTCAGAATACCTACATTAACCCTAATATTTGTCTTCTTGTCTATATCCCAAAAGTCTCTTGCGATTCCTGGGCACCCTCCAAAAGCTAACGGCTATTTTTGTTTTGTCCAAGTAGGAGAAATCAGCAAAGCTTTTAAGGTGTTTTGACTGCATGCAAGTTTTAGCAGTCTTCTTTCCAATATGGAGGCAAATTGGACCAAGAAGTGCGACTGAGCACTCCTTTCTTACATTAGCATGACTTAGAGACCGTGGTCCAAACCTGCCAAGTGTTTCTATGGAGGCTAGAAGGTTGGACTTCATCAAGGTTCGGATTGTATCTTCCGTGCAAAATAAACCGTTGGATGGCATAATTGCCGCTTCGAGATCTATGCGGACAGATAGAGGGAAGAAGATCGATCATTCTTTTATGCGAAAGAACAACCGGATCCTTTTCATCAGCCCCTACTTTTTCTTCCCTTTTAAGCCTTTGGGTGTGTGTGCCTTTTATGGCTTTATCAGCATGATATCCCTCTCATCAAGATTTATGAGATATGGTCTAAAGAGGAGTGCTAGAAAAACGCCACACCAGTGATAGTCCCTTTGCCTGAGTCTTCCAACCAAAAGTAACCCAATTTGAAAATAAGTTGCCATCTGCCGTCCCAAAACTATTAAACTTGAATGCATGAAATCCCAATTCAACTAGTGTATTTGATCAGTCGGTCGGGTCAAGCTTAGGTCATGTAGTTTTCACTGTTAATGTACCACCAATCCTTTTCATCAAGCTAACCTTGTTCCCAATTTAGGAGGCCTTCAACATTGGCTAGCACTGAGGGAGAAAGACTGACCAGGCCTCTTAATTAGGGGAAAACCAAGTCAACTAATAATACATCAACCTCCAATCCTTGCTTCCAAGACAAGAAGAAGAAAATAAGGGGATAAAAAGTACAAGTTTGATAAACTCAAACAAGATCCACCTTTTTGGGATGAAGATCTTGGCAGCCCTTGAAAGCAACAATGACGCTCACCAGATCATCAGGAGAGCACAAGATGAGCATGTGTAGTTTCTGGTTTAATTACACCAACTAAGTATGCTGAAATTCTGAAACGTTGAGGACTCAAGGTTGGCTCAACTATAGCCAAGGAGAATAGCAAGTTACCTAAACAACTTGAGAAATTTGTTTGGTCACATTAAATTACATTCATATTACTCCTTAATGCAACCAATTCATATCTCAAGAGAGACCAACATGCATCTCAAGTCAGATCAGATAATATTTACAATCAATCGCTATGTTCGGTTGATAGGAGCAAAGCCATTTTTCAATGATTCATGCATGAATTTACATGGAAATAATGAAATACTTTTGGAGGCACTTTATTTCCTCATAGTGTCTAAGTGATTCAAGAGGTTCATCTAACCGGCCGTGGACTAATTTGGCCAGTGTGGGTAGATTTGCACAAGCTTTAGCAGCAAGATCTACTATTTCTATGGCTCATCAAGTACTAAAACTTCAAAGTCAAAGTCAAAGTCAAAGCTGGCGTAGGAGCTGAAATCTAACTTTTATCCAAATTTCAACATTTTAATATTATTATTATTTTATAATTTGTATCTTCTTTTGATTAGGAGAGAAATCCAATCCGACTTGAATTGGATTTCACTAGCATAAAAGAAAAAAAAAAGACAATTGTTGTCCTCTTCTAACTAAAAAAAAAAGACAATTGTTGAATTAAAGAAAGAGGACTTCTATAAAATAGTAGAGAACTTAACCCTCCTACTCCAACATGATATCTATTTGTCAAAATATGGGGTTATTTGAAACACCTCCCTCTATGGATTAATAACCATGATAAGTTGTCAAAGCTGAGGGTCCTTTTTCTAATTTTGCCAATATTTTTGGGCAAATCTATTTTGGCGGTTGGCCAGACATTGTTTTAGACGTCACGCTTTATGAATAATCAGCACGGCATATTCTTTTCTTGTAAAAATATTAATTGATATTGTTGTTTTTATAGTTACAATATATAAGGAAATAGATGAGTATAAAAATTGTAACTTTAGTTATCATCATCCTTATTGTTGTTGCTGTTAAGTATTAGAAAAATAACTGAAACTATTTAATTTATCCGATTACGGGTGAAAAATGAGGAAAAGCAGTTTGTCTCCTTGAGCATAGAATCATTAGTCATCATAATATAGGGTAAAAAAAAAAGAAATAAAAAGAAAAGGCCTTTAGCCTAACCATCGAATCTCCACAACAAGGGCATGCAATATGCCCCTTTGTACTCAAACCAGATAAATTAGCATATACAGAAAAATCATTGATTGTCCATATAAGAGCTGCACGCAACTGGAATGTTTGACCAGTGAAAGCATCAAATGCTTCAATACGCTGTCATAACTTTTTTAATTCATCTATTTAAGGCTGCAGAAAGATATCTATATCATTACCTGAGCCTTTATCATCGGAAATTACCATTGATAAAATGAGTGAAGATTGTTTTATACACATCCATGGAGGCAAATTATATGGAACCAAAACAACTGGCCAAATGCTATATGTAGAACTCATCGTTCGAAATAGATTAAATCCATCAGTAGCCAAACCTAGCCTAACACCGCGAACATCATATGCAAATTCGTGATGCCTATTATCTAATGCTTTTCATGCTAAACTATCCGCTGGATGTTTTAACATTCCATTTCTTATATGGCCTTCATCATGCCATCTTATCGAAAAAGCCGTCTTTGATGATGCATATATTCTTTTCAATCTAGGTATTAGAGAAAAATACCTCAAAATTTTAGCCGATTTTTTTTAGTCTGTGCAGCATCCACTGCATTCGACAAATCATGCTCGTCTTCATTTTTTGTTTATTCCATCGTGAAGATCTACATGTTCGGTACGAATCTTCGTTAATATTTTCACCATGGTATAAAATGCAGTCATTTGGACAACTGTATATCTTCTTATATTCAAGATTCAATTCTTTTACTAGTTTTTTGGCTTTATAAGAAGATGATGGCAAAGTAACACCTTCTCAAAATGTATCCTTTAATAATTGAAGAAGTATAGTAAAAGACTTGCTAAACCATCCATTCAAATATTTCAAATGGACTATATGCACCAGAAAAAAAATCTTGGCAAAATTCTTACAACTTGGATATAGTTCTTTATTATAATCTTTCAGCAAGTTATGGTACCGAGTTGTGTTATCTTCAGAGTCTATAGGTTCTTTAATATGTATAGATTCAGTAACAGTATGCTCATCACCTATTGGAGCTCCTTCTTGCTTTCCACTGAAATCTGTTAAATTTTCAATATTATGTTCAAGAGCATTTTTGAGTAAGCCCCTCATATCATCTTATACAACAGGATTTTGTCCGTGTTACTAGATCCAATACTAGCAGTATTTCCATAATTAAGGGTTGGTTACATAAAGATGACAATTTAGACTCTTCATGAAATATCCATTCTGTATAACCCTTCAGAAAACCATTCCATACTAAATATTTTTCAACATTTTTTGGAGCGATAGCAAAATAATTTACATATTTTTGACATAGACAAAAAATATTTTCATTCATTTCAGATTTCTCAAAAGCAAATTTAACGAAATTCTGAACTCCATTCAAATATTCGGCACTGGATCTCGACTTATTGATCCAACTTTTATCCATTCTATTAAAATACTGATTGAACTGCAACTAATATAAAAAACATAATAAACAAAATTAGGGTATGAATCACCAATACGAACTCATGGTATAAAAATAACTATGCTGGCTCAAAAGCGAGACAACATGTTTGATTTTGCATTGGAGCTGCCTTCCGAGGCATAAATAAGATATGGGACATGTACTTCAATAACCTACTTCCAAGATTGGTTAAACAAAAGAAAATTGAGGCCCCTAATGTTTCCTTAAAATAACAAGGGAGGAAGGAAGCGTTTGTAGTTTATGACAAGGCAAGCGTTTTTTTATTGAAGCACTAATTTGAGTAAGCTTTAGGTGATGGGCTTCCTGCCCACTATTTGAAGTGATTCAAGAGCAGTTCTATGCGTTTTTAATTTTGTCTCCTACTTTTTTGATATAATTCCGCTGAGAGTGCTTCCCGTTCCTTTAATGAAAACAAGAGTGAAAGTTAAAGTTTTAAGTTAACAAACAATGTTCTTCTATTTGTATACAATAGAAAGCCATCTGCCAGGCTTTGTTTTCTCCCCTTTTTTTTTCTCTTTATCTAGAGATGAGATGGGAAAACTTTAGCTTTATTGCTGGCTCTTTATTTACTTGCCTTGAGTCTGGTCTTGATATGTGGATTATTTTTTTTTCATGTATCAAGAATTTGGTTTTGTTCGAAAAAGCCAAAACCATTCTCCCCGAAGTGAATGTATAACGTGTAATTTTCTGAAGCAGGGCCACCATTATATTGTCACTGATGACAAAGAAAGCCCGAACTGTGGTCGGTATTTGATGATTTAAAATTAATTTTGTGTGCATGCTTGTGATATTAATGTGTAGAAGTTAGTGAACTGAAACTATGCATCAATCAATGAATTGTACACTTATGTTTAGTTAAATTCAACATCAATGAATCTATGAAAAATAAACGAAAGAAAGGATCAACATATTTGACCATTAAGCTATCTTAAAAGTGACCCATCCATCGAATCATCAAGTAAAAATGCACAAAGGGTCCTGGATTTTATGCACCAGATCCAGAGTAATAACATCCAAAAATAAAAAAAGAAATAAAAAATATCTTCAAGCAATGCTATAACCGTAAAAATCCTAATCCAATACCTTCTACGGATCCACAAAAACAAAAATCCAATAAAAGGTTTCTTCCCAAATGATCAAACACAAGGGGGATTCAATCAAACATACCAAGAATCTGATCAAACCAAACGAAATCAAGGGGTCACCACGGGTACTAAAGGGGAAGAGAAAGGAGAGAAGATGAGAATCAAAAAATCGAAAGAATATAATACCACTAGGGCTCTCCCGGTTGGTGCCACAGAGGAGGGAGGAGGAGAGGAGGTTGCGGACGTGCAGTCGCTCGGCGCTGGAGAGGAGAGAGGAGGAGAGGAGCTTGGCGTCGAACGTTGCTCGGTGCTGGAGAGGACAAGGGTAGCTAGGGCATCGACCGAGAGAGGATGACTGAGGAGAGGGGGCTGGGCAAGTGTTAAAACAAGAAGAAAACAAAGAGGAGGAGGAGGCTTACCTTAGACGAGGGCGAGGTCGACGGCAGCAGGGAAGCGAAATCTTCGATCATCGATCAAGGCTCGGGATAGAGGTGAGAGATTAATATTGGCAGCTAGGGCATCGACCGAGAAAGGATGAGGAAAGAGGGCCGGGCGAGCAGTTGTGAAGGTTTTAGGTCCATTTTTTTAACGACGCTTTTAAGCATCGTCATTTCTGAAGATTTTCCGACGCTTCCCCCTAGCGTCGGCTAAATTTGACACTGAGCCAAACTTTTCCGATGCTTCCCTCTAGCATCGAAAAAAAAGAGTCGAAAAACTCAGATTTGGAAGAAGAAGCTTTAGGCGTCACTTGATTATTATATAACCTATTACCAGTTGATCTCTATCACATGTCGTTTAAATTTTTCTATTTTTTCTAAGTGATTTCTTGTTTGATACCTGCTTTGTTTATGTCCAATGCTCATAGTAATAGAAGAAATAAAAATATAGATGGAGAATTTGGGGATAAGTTGGCATAGCGATGGCATAACTATTTGACCCCAAGAACTTGGAGATGAGCATTGTAGGCATGTGATATTATTGGCAGAGTACTTACTCCTACCAATCAATGCTCAACTCATCTTATGTGGCAGTCAAAGATTAATGCAGCACACATGATATATATATATATATATATATATATATATATATATATATATATATATATATATATATATAGGTGTGTGCCATGTGAGAATTGGACCATTGAGCAAGGATTGAGTGAGAGCAACAACTAGAATGGTAAGCATTTTCCATAGAAAATTAAATAAACTCTTGACCATCATGCAGGAGCCATAAAAGATGCATATGTTGTTTGTCGGTTCGAAACATAGAAGGATAGATGAAAATTTAAATACGTACCAAACAAATACCTCAGCTACTGACCTATATTCTCACAAAATTCGGGTTGATGGCTTTGGCTTCTATGAGATCATTATATTTTTTCAAGAGGATAGGCCGCCATATTTGACAGTCTAAATTGTCAAAATGATGAGCCCTTATGTTCATAGTTCTCTTCTTTTCTTTTTTTCCTTATTCAAGACATTGGAATAGATTGATTGACTAGCTCAGGCTTCATCTGTTCCCACGAATTTGTTCTCCCCCTTCATCTATTTTTGGTAGGCAATCTTCTGTAGTTTGGAAATCTTTTTGTGATGAACATATAAAGTTGGATGGGTTATGTGATAGAAAAAGAGAAGATGTTTTCATAAAAAATATGATTGGGGGAAATGCATGATATCGTATTCATCTACTCAACTTAGGTCTATTTGGACTTTTTTTTTTTCAAGAATATAGTTTATTTGGACTTGACTCAGTCAATTTAAGTTCAAGTGAACATTAGCTATTTTTGAGTAGAACCTTTAAACTCATATCTTTGGTCTAAATTTCTTCTATCTAGATCATCTGCAACCTCAATTAAACCTCTTAGATGCCTATCATGAAAATCCTCTAGTAGGTTTCATCCTTATTTTTTCATTTGTTTTATTTGTGTTCTTTTATTATTCTAGAGCAAAGCTTAATTTGGATTTGACCATAACCAATTGGTTCGAAAGAGCTTATATCTTTGGAGTAGGCTGCTAATAAATTATTTAAATTGCCAATGCAAATTTTAAGACAACCGAAATTGGACATATTCTAGGGCAAATTTATAGAACAACCAATGTGCATGCCCGGCCTTTTAATTTTATCAACATGACATAGGATGCCTCGACGATGATATTAAAAAGAAATATTCCATGACCCAATTGATCGCGAGTTCACACAAAAAAAAATATATACAAAACACTATTTCATAAACCTACCTCATAAAATGTTTTTTCCTAGATTTGTTTCTGTCCGAAAGAAAATGTGAAAGACCTTAAACATAAAAAACTTTACAAGTTCTACCTTGTGTGCATAAATTTTATTTTAAGTAATTTTTTCAACATGTTCCTATATAAAGATTTCATTAACCATTCGTAAGTAAATTTTAGATAAGATATTAAAATCAAAGCATGTTAATATTTGAATATATTTCTTGCGAGGTGTTCTAAACTTTAAAGTTACAAAAGAAATTGATGTTTCAATGAAATTTCAACATATCCACAGTTCTTTCTTGGGGAGGAGGATGAGAATTTAGATCTTACTTGCTTTTTTTGGGTTGAACCTTAAATTCAAAGATTATCTAGTTATAATATTTTGTTGTTAAGGAATGTCGACGTCAAGAACAATCCCATGTCAAAAGGATCATAAAGGCGGCGGTTCTTTTTGGATTTGGCGTGGACATCAATATATTTACTGGAAGCAATTTTTTCTTCATCCACCTCATGATAATTATAGATATTTTAATCTTATGTATATCATAAAAAAAAAATGTTTGAGATTAGTTTGAATCGTGTATTTCTTGCCTGCTAGTTCTTAATTTATATACCTCTGTCTGTTGTTTTAAATTATTAAAATTACTCTAGTTCATAAATTGTTCTTGTTATCTATAATGTTGTGTTTAATCATCTCTTGATATTTTAAATAGCAGTCATTTAAGTTTTAGTTTTGTCACTAGATATGTTTGCGATAGGATTGATGCATAACTATGATGAGGCTGGATGGCTTAGTCATGATCTGATTCATATTACAATGTGTTTGTCTATGAATGTATTAATATTAAAATCTGTTTAATGATAGTCATTTGATATTTCTTTTCCATGGTCCTCACATGACTTTTTTTTTCTTTTGCTTGAAAGTTATGCAAGCAGTGGGTTACATATTTGAGGGACCTACGTAAATAATCTTATTTTTCTAAATATTAGTCAAAACCGGATTTAATCCCTAGCCTTTGGTTGAATTATCAAAAGAATATTTTTATTGATACCTTAATTCCCTCATTTTTATAATAACATATTAAATTATTTTTTCTCTCATTACATTTCTTCGTCCCTTTCACCATGGCTAAGTTTTCTGTTGGTATTTAAGGTATCTATATTGGCTCAATTTTTTTCAACATAAATTTCAATGGTTGTATGAGTGATGACAGCAGCAAAGGAGGTGCCGTGTTCTCTTTGGCTGGGGGAGGAGGACTTATCCGGAGCGCTTCAGAAATTATTATCACTTTCTTAAGTGTATTCGTACCTGCCATGTATGATATATCTGCTTTAGCAAAAAAAAAAGAGGTGTTGTGTTTGTGATTAGAAGCGCTAATTCTCGTCTCATTACTGTTTGCAAGAGTCAAATGCATGACACCACTGTCTCTGAAGCCGAGTTGAGAGCAACTTGGGCAGAGATCAACTATGCAAGGCTTTGCTTATGAGCAAACTCATTCATCTAGAAGGTGACTCGACTATTATGATTAGATGGATCTGGAGCCAGACCGTGAGACTACCTTCTGGACGAGTTATGTCTACCACGAGACTGACAGAGTTATGAATTAGATTGTATTATTTATTACCGAGCACTCTGATGAAGTGTTGTAAGCTAGTGGTACAATCTCGCTCTCTCTATTTCGAAATATTTAGATTTTTGACTATTTTAGATGTACTCATATTAGATTTACATGATTCAAAGAGTCCATTGGTTGAAATGACTGGCGGTTTATGATCTTCTGACCCTGCCATGGGTGATAGACTTGAATCCTCTTGGTTTGCCCCATGGGAATGGTTAGAAATTCGGAAGGGGGATGGGGCGAATGGGTGGGGTCAGGTGGGAAGCTTCTCAAAGTTTCCTAGAATTCTAGGCACGTGGAGTGCATAAACAAGGGAAACGTCGGTATGCTGACTTGCGGAGCATTGTAATAATTAAATGCCATCGGAAACATGATACCCCACCACCTCATCAAGTGGACCCTTCTTTGCCATCCAGGCCTTATCACCATCCAATCAATGGACCCATGTACATAGAAGTCTTTTCCGACATTATTAAAGTAGGTGGCACCATCAGACGTTTCGCATCGTCTCTCACCAAGTCAAAGATCACGCTGCTTTTGGCTACGACTTTATCCCTTGCCTTCGTTACTGACCGGACTTCAGAGCACCCCACGTCACGTGCCTCGAGCGTGCGATGAGGACCATATTTTATTTTCCAACTCACACAGCCGTACAGCGCCAGATTTGGCTTTCCAAAGGTGGAAGAAGTCTTCGAGTGGAAACATACGGAGGGAGGGAGTTCAAAGATCATGACTTGGACCACGGCCAAGGCTATCGATCACCACCTTTCATGACTTCACCCATGAATGGCTTCACATTTATACCCTGAGAAGGCTGCATCCTGATCATAGACCCCATTTTATTCTTTCCGAAGCCTTGTTGCACGAATTACAGCAAACTATAGGAGGAGTGCTAGAGATTGAGATACAGAGTGATGGAGGAGAAGATGGACAGCAAGAGTGCCGGGGGTGAGCAAGAGGTAGTACGAGAAGAGGAGGATGTGGTGCTTCCAGGATTCCGGTTCCACCCCACTGATGAGGAGCTCGTTGGGTTTTATCTCCGTCGGAAGGTGGAGAAGAAGCCGCTCAGTATAGACATGATCAAGGAGATAGATATCTACAAGTATGATCCATGGGATCTTCCAAGTAAGTTGAGCTCTGATCTCCTTTCTTGATTTATATTGTATGTTCTTATGCTTCTTCAAGCTGAAATTAATGATGGGTATTAAAAATGACCTTTCCAGTTCGTCTATTTTGCGACGGGTCAATTGAATAGCTATCTCTTCTTCATAATCAGTGGGTTTTTCTTAATTAGTTTCATTTATTTTTCTATAATACGAGGAGTCAACAATATTTTTTTAATTTTCCCTCTGTATTATTGAACAAAAAAAATTATATATATATGAAGCAGTATAGTTAGATAAATTTCGACTTGAGAGAGAAACCATGCATGCGAACTCGAAGTACTAGGAAGTTATGTTGGAAGATGCATGATTACATAGAAAGGAAAATTTCAGTATATATTGATCTCTTCCTCAAGCAAATAGAACATTTATTTGATCCAACTTAAGGGAATACTGGTAAGATACAGCTCATTGCAGGGAATCAAAAGTCACAGCTACATAAGATTATTCATAAGTGATGCTATAGATCGCACTGTCCATGCCAGTAATCTATATCGTTTTTCGAACTAACAAGGTTCCAAGAGTGAGATCTTAAGGTCCATTATATAGTAAAGATACTAAAGAAAATACTGATCACTGATCGAGGATTTGTTTCGAGCTTAAATTCATAAGTTTATCTTCTCTTTGTGTGTCTCATGACCTTGTAAAAGCTAGCACTGCCGGAGGGGAGAAGGAATGGTACTTCTTCTGTCTGAGGGGAAGGAAGTATAGGAACAGCATAAGGCCCAATAGGGTGACTGGTTCTGGGTTTTGGAAGGCAACCGGAATCGACAGGCCGATATACTCTGCAGGCGACGCTGGTGAATGCATCGGCCTGAAGAAGTCTTTGGTTTACTATAGAGGAAGTGCAGGAAAAGGCACCAAAACTGATTGGATGATGCATGAGTTCCGCCTTCCAGCTAGTGGCAAGAACGATGACATTTCTCCAAGCGCCCAGGAAGCTGTGAGACTTCTCGTCCTACTCTATTGATTCCTTTGTTTTTTTCATTGCTTGGAGGCTCTGGAATTAGTGCCAATAGTTTTCCTCAATGTCATGTAGGAAATATGGACAATATGTCGAATCTTCAAAAGGAATATTTCCTGCAGGAAATATCCACAAGATATGAAAGCGTCAACTAGCAAGCAAATGCCAACTGACTCAGGTTCCAAAACTAGCAGCTTTGAATCTGATACCGGAGACGAATACAAGTGCTTCGGTTCCTCGAGCATTCCGCAAGGCGAAATGAAGTTGATTCCTAGTTACTATGAAGAAAAGAACCAGTTACTTGCTGGCCAATGGAACTCAGCAGCTCAGGCTCCCTTAGCAACATTGCATCCAAACATTCCGAATATGAGCACGATTGAGTTCTTCAAAGATAGCAACTGGGATGAGCTTGGAAGGATAATGGAGTTCATGCCGGATCCAAGCGCCGCTCATGAGTGTGGATACACTTAAACAGCTAAAATGTTTCTTCTTTCTAATCCCATATGTGATACTTAAGATAACACTACAGAGTAATTATTAAGTACCTCAGCTCGACTGCGGTACTCATATTGGACTAGGCTGACAGTTCTACGCCAGGTTCTAAAATAAGGATATGTATGGGAATTCTACCTGTATGAACATATAGTTTTAAGGTGTTGCTGTGGGGCCAATCAGTTTAATAGAAAGGAAAGATATTGGATTGTTCTTAATTAATTTTGTTTGATTGCTTCTTTTTTTTCTTTGAGGAACTTGATGAATGGAATGGAATTCTCATATTCTGATGTTGATCAAATGATTGCTCTCATCTTTTCTACATATTTCATTTGTATGTTTGTGATTTTAAGTTCCAGTGAAAGAATTTAATGTACATCTGGAATTTCACACTAATTAATTGGTGTATAGTGGAAAATTTAGAATTTAGCGAATGGTTGCCTCAAAATTCTGCATTGCTGTCAGCTATCGGAACGTTGTGTATATATAATTTTAGTATGAAGGAGAAATTGAAAGAGTTTTAATGGTGACTTTGAATGCCTGGGTTGCAGGAACGAGAGTAATTACACCTAAGGGAAGTCGGTGGGAGGAGATGATCAGCTGTGACATTTTATCCAGAGAACATTAGAAGTGGCCAATCATCACCAAACAACTAGACATAGTTAGCTGTCTCGTACTCTGGCTTTGCATAAGCTTTGTGGATGGTGGCAAATCAAGACCTCTACCATAGAATCCGACACCGTGCTCGGTGCCACCATCAAAAGATGTACAACCATCAAACAAGGTGCGCCACATATGACATATAACTATTAAACAAGGTGCACCACATATGACATATAAGGATATCTTGTTTGATGGTTATCTATCTTCTGATGACGGCCATCGAACATTGCACCAGACTCTGCGGTGCAAACAGCACAGAAGATCGTAGGTCTTCATATGTTATAGTCATTGACATACGTTATAGCTTGACATGCGGTGCAAATAGGGTTCGGGTTGTATCTTCTGCGTGAAAAAAATAATTGATCTTCCTTTACAACATCGATCATCGAATCGTGTCTTATACAGACCTCCAAGTACTTCAAACTTCTTCACGCATCCGTTTGCATAGATCTCAAATTAACCATTGAACGATCTAATGATGGATCTGCACAGCGGAAGATGAATACTTCTTTCGGGCGAAAGATCCAACCTTTGTCCGTGGATATCCAACAGCAATAAGGATACCTTCCTCGCATTCTCAGAAAGTCTTCCAAGAAAATTGCAATGGCACAGCTATGGTCATTGTAACTTGACACAGTTTTTTGACATTAAGTACAAGCTTCTGCTCTCATCCATGTTGTGGGAACTGGAATAGCCGGAAGGTTGGGTTTGTTTGTCTTCCATGTCTTCACTGATGTTACACACTAACCGTTGTTTTCAATAATGTGGACACATGGCCCAAAGTCCAAACAGTGAATTGTTTGCGAAGGTTGTGAAAAATATCTCAAGAACAATTGAAAGGAAAGTTTTGTTTTCTGGATGATTTAGTCTATAGGCTAATACCAACCACTTACAGCGAAATACATACAAATCCTGGAAGCCAAATGTCAAATACCGATTGGTATTAGTTTTTATACAGAACATACTAGATTTTATACCAACTCTAGTACTGTATACTATGTCTTGGCTCAGATCACAGAAGCATGCATACCATCAATATAAGATACTAATATTCAGATAAGATGACCTGAAAAAAATCTTGCAATTGGATCTTGTTGCACAAGCGAAATTTTCTTAACTAGCATGTTCGCACTACCTGAAAACAACATCTTTCGTCCGCTACCTTGTTTTGCCAACTAGTTCACACTGTCATTACATGAACTATGTCATTTGGTTCTTAATTACAGATCTGATGTTAAACATCATCCTTGTCATCCATGACATTAAATTGTTCATGAAATTGAATTGGTTGTACTGCATTTATAATGAAGGTTTGATTTTTTTTTGGTGTCTGTTACAGAAGCTTAGATGGAAAAAAGTGAGTGTTTCGACCGCCTGCGTCTTTAATCCAGTGTTTCCGAGATCTTGGATGCCAATATGTTTCTTCTTGAAGTGATATGAATTCAAGTTGGGATTTGAGATGGTTTATTTCTTCCTTTTCTGCATTTATAATTAACAATGCAATTCAAGCATAACCAAAGCTTCAGATCTTAGCCTTCTAAGTAACACAAGATTTGTTAGTGGCTGGATGTATGACATATTTTCTACTCTGGCATGCTTGGATGTCAGTATTGAGACAATTGTTTATAATTAACATGATAGTTTTGGGTTCAAATGTTTATTATTTATTTAAAGTTCTGTGTTATTTGAGTCATGCCTGCCTATAATTTAGGTATACATGTTTGAGCTGAGATCATAGTTTCAATATTCTCAAAATTATTTGAAATACTCGAATTATTCTCATTTTTATAGCCAAATGATTCTCCAATCATTCTTTGCAAATGCATAAGTCCATAACTATTCAATTATTTTAAAGTTATGCACAAATTTTATGTGCAAGTTATTCGGAATGGATTGAAGAAATATTTGTATTACAAAGTAATGATGACATATATTGTTATTGCTGGTAATATTTTTTGGTATCATTTATTACTCCTGCCTCTAGTATACATATTTCTAAGCAAACAGGTTTATAAATATATTAAAAAGTTTACATTTTTTCAATTTTTGTTACTTTATTCTTGATTTTTGGTTACCAGAAATTTTGAGAAATTTATTGAATTTTTCCAAATGTCGAATCTTCACCTTTAGCCAAATGCTTCTTGAATGCCAAACTTGTGTCTGTTATTGAGACACACTTGAAATAAAACTTAAATGGAGTCAGACTTGCCTATGTCTTACCGAATGTGTTTGAGTTGAGCTGAGATGCACTAGGAAATAAGGCTTATGGTAAGATGTGATAAATTTTGAAAAATAATTTATGATTAAGATTGAGATCATAGATCTAGTATGCTTAGATCATGTAAATGTTCTATATGGCTTCTAACAAGGCTTGATTTATCTTCAATCTAAGATGACAATGTAATTAGTCGGTGCAAACCATAAGTAATGTCATGTGAGAGTATGTTCACATAAGAGCATGCCATGTTTAACTTTTAGCACTACATTTCTATGGCTTGTTAGCCAAAGTACATGGCCAGTCTCAATAACCAAAAGATCAAATTTCAATCCATGTTTCAATGGTTAGATCTCTCTCACACACACATGCGCGCGCGCACCCACACACACACACACACACACACACACACACACACACACACACTCTCGTGCATGCAGAGACACATGGGCATGGCACTTTGATGGGGGAGTTTGTCATGAGAATAACAAAGCTAAACTATTTGCATTTTGCTAAACCATATCATAAAGCATTTGCATCCTTTTGGTCTCCAATTGCTAGTAGGATCATAATAATAAATAGAACTTTTACTCTCTTTTTTTTGTTTCTTTTTTGCTAAGGGAAAGGGGAAGGAGGAGGGGGAGGAAGGGACAAGCCCATCCCCGCATAACATTCCTCATTGGGCCCCCATCCCGTTAGGAGAATGTTCGATGCGGGCAGAAATGACCGTGTGTGGGGCACCCCGGCCGGTTTTACTCATACCCTCCCCACCCATGGACCTGGCTCGGTCACCCCTCTGGGCTCCGGCACGAACCCTCCATGTGAGTACGTCACACTTAGCACCACGGAGGCTACCAGCGGACCAGTAAGCCCTTACAGACTCAATGTCCGAGCAGAAAGCATCCGATTTCTACAATTTAATCGATGCTCACACATTTCGAACTCGAAATCACTTGGTTGGAAGTAAAGTTCCGTTCCACTGGGCTACCACCTCAGTGGCAATAGAACGTTTACTTTGGTGTTCATTTTTTTTTATCGAGTTTTACAAGGTAAAACTAAGAATGTGAAGTTTTTAGAGAAAACAAGCAACAGTTCTACATGTTAAATGATTGAAGTCAGCATATTGGCTTTCAAATTTTTGTATCTTATTTGCTTTATGAGGAAGGCAACTTCCACCATATTTTTGAATTTCAAACTTTCTTATTCACGATAATTATGAACAAGGAACTAGTTGCACCTCGAAAATATTGATAGAAGAACAAATTAGAGAGGTGGGAGAAGCCTCCACTCTTCAACCTTAACATTTTTTTTTTTGGTGAAGCTCTCACCCCTAGCTTTTTAAAAATGGCAGATTGTAAGTCATATGACTTTGGATGGAGAGAGACTCAAGAGGTATCAACTAGATGCAAAATCTATCTGCATTGAAAGTCATTGAAACTCTCTCTCATTTTTGGGTAATATCCTGCAAAACATCATTTAAAAGCCACTGAATAGACTTATGTGGTCATGCGAGATATTAATGCTTACATGATTCCTCCTATGCCTATGATATTCTCCAAAATGTAGTAGATTAGATAATTTGTTGGCTAGTAGGGGAATTTTTGGTGACATAAAATTATACCATTTGATTAGAGCTATATTACTAGAAAAATGTGGCTGCTCTTAGAAATGCATGGGCTCTTGTAATTCTACATTAGAAATTCTAATACACCACATCCCTTTTACCAAAAGAGGATTAAAAAAACAAGCACAGATAAATCAAAAATAATAATATATTTATAATATTTTTTAAATTTATTATATTGTATATATAACAAACATATACAATATGGGATGATGACATTGTTGTCCATGTTAATGCACAAATACATTTAAATTGGATAAAACTTTTGTTCAAGTTTGGAAAACATGAAATTAATTCCTTGAAGCGCGAAAGAATTTTGTTATTTTACCTATATTTTCATTTCTATTTTTAAATATTATTTATTTTTTATAAAAAATTTTAATCATATTATTTTGTTTTTTGTCTTTTTTTTAGAATTTTTTTGCATGAATACTCTTATAAATATTTAAAACACTGATTTTGGAAAAATCTCTTAATATAACGGTTGTTCTAATACCATTAATAAAAACTATATTTATTTTAATTAAAAATAAAATAAAATTTTAAAATTACTTTTTTGTCTCCCATCGCGATCGCCTTATAAATATTTTTTTTGGCATATCTATCTATTAAAAATATTTTAGTTTTTATAATTTAAAACTGTTAATTTTTAATAATATTAGATGATATAGGTACATATGTAAAAATAAGAATAGAAAAAAAAATAGAATAGCAAAATAAATATTTTACAATAGTATACAAATGCTAATTTTAAAAGGGTATTTATGCAAAATTTGATATATACGAGGGTATTCATGCCAAGAAAATAAAAATCCCAGTAGGGCGGCGAAAATGACATTTTCGCCCTCCTTCCTCCAAATGATAATAATGAGGCACCGAGCGACCTCTGGAGATGCTGCTGCTCGTCCCCGCTCTCTCACGTCACCGGCCATGGAAGCCATCGCCACTCGGTACTCTCTCCTCCCCCGCTCCCTCCCCGTCTCCGGCACTCGCAAAGCCGAAATCGCTGCCGCCGCCGCCGCCATCCCATTCCCGCTCCCCTCCGCTCCCGCCTCCTCTTCCCTCCGCGACTTCTCTTTCCCCTCCAAGAATCCCAAATCCCCTCGGCTCCCTTGCTCCTCTTCCAATCTCCAGGAATCGAAGCCCTCTACGGACCTCGGCCTTCTCCTCGAAGTTGAAGGGTTCGTTTCTTTTCTTTTCTTTCTTTTGTTCTTAATTTTGTTTGCCGTGATCTTGTCTGGCTTTTCGAATTGAAAGATGCTGGAAGATTTTTTTCCCGTCTCTGATAGAATCAAGATTCTTTTTTTCTTATTTTTTTTTTCGCGCTATTTTATTGTTTTCTAGTTTCTTTTCCGTTTATGGAGTTTATTTGTGTGGGGTAATTCAAGAATGGACTTGTTTTGCATTTGCCTTTAACATTTATCTTTGGCCTATCATTAAAGAATTCTATAAAGTAGTGCTGGCGGTATCTCTTGCTTGAATTGCATACGTTCATCCATCTCAAAAGAGAGTAAAGCTTATGATATTTCTCTTGACACGTGAAAGATATCAAGAAGACATCAAAACTTTGAGATTTAGCTTTTTATGACATAGGATGCTTAACTGGACCTCTTCTACTCCATTTTATCTATCACAGCCATTTGGCCCTCGAAATAGAGCAAAGTAGAGCATCTCAGATCATTTACTCAGTGAATTACAACTACCTACGCCTCCCCCCTCTTTGCATCAAATGACAACTATTCATCTGAATGCCCTTTCCTCATCCATGATCTCAACCATCTGTTTCTATATTTGTTCCTAATCTAATTTTATAGTGAAAGAATAAGTGAAGATCGTTATGCATATTATTAGGAGACACTGTTCTTAAAGGCTGTCTATGCGGCCACATATGTGGCCACACTGCATTGTGCTGAGGCAGCCCATATATGTGCATGAGATGTATAGTGGGTTCCACAAGTTGCTGCACAAGCCCAGGTTCCTGCATATGCAGCCTATGTATATGTAGGTCAGGCTAGGTGGACTGTGTGTACACAGCGTTTAAAGTCTGTCACCTTGCATCATAGTTAAGGGAAGATGAACCTAGCTGTAACTATCATTTGAGGTCGAGTGGAAGGAAACAATGCTGGGTGGTCTTTAACAATGTATGACAGACAAAGAGGACAGCAATATACTCTCAGTCCACATGATTTTCTTTTTCCACCTCTGTTCTGCTCCTGCTATCCTCCTTTTCCTCTGCACCCTCCATCACCTTTCATCTTCCTTTCCTCCTCTATCTTTGTGAGGACCTATGCAGGCGTGTGTTTAGTCCCACATCGGTTATTCACCGAGGAGAACTTCGGTACTTATACAGGATTAAGGACCCAAAAAAGTACCTTCCGGCTAGCGATTTTGGGTGAGGTCCTGGATTGTTACAAATGGTATCAGAATGGATCCGGCCCATAATCTATGTGGACTAGGGGACACTGCAGTATGGATACATTGAAACTGACCAAGGGCTGATCGTGGTGCTTGTGATTAGATTTGAATGGATTTGAATCCGTAGCCTAACGAGGACGTCAGGGCTTAAACGGAAGGAACATGTGAGGACCTGTGCGGGCGTGTGTTTAGTCTCACATTGGTTATTCACTCGGTAGATCTTGGGTACTTATACAGGATCAAAAAACTCAAATAATACTTTCCGGCTAGCCTTTTTGGGTGAGGTCTTGGGTTGTGACAGTCTTCCCTTTATTTTTTCCATTTTCCTGAATGTTCAGTGATTTACTTATGATTTTGTACTTCTTTGTCTATTTGTTATAAATTTAATTTTTTTTAGTAAGTACTTTTTTAATGTACAAACTGCCTACATGCCCCATACCATCTAGGCACTATGAAGTACAGTAACTGCCTGTATGTTGCTGTATGCTGTCAGGACCCGGTTAGGAGATATAGAAAGGCATAATAGGAAGTCTTCTGCTCATTGGGATTCCATTTTTCTTTCTTTCAACTAGTAATCAATGCATGGAGATTTTTAATATTTTGTATCTTAGCTACCTGTCAATGATCAATCTTTGTCCAACTTTTTTCTTTGTGCACTTTTTCTCCGTCAGATTGTTTGAACCATCTGGTCCATTAGGCTCTGTAATGCATGTGACTACATCAATCAACAATATTTTATGATTTACATGTATAAATACTTTTAGAGGAATTACAACTTGCTCTATATATGTTGCATTAGAAGAATGGCCTTTTAAAATGTTAATGGTAGGATACATTGGCAATAGGAAAACATGGATTGCAGATAAAATCAGAAAAGTTGATGGAAAAGTAGATACGTCTTTAGAGACATGTAACTTACACTTCAAATGCTACAAGTTGTTTGCAAATTTTGTACTTAGGGAGATCTTCAATTTACATGTATGTATGTATGCATGCATGTATGTATGCATGTATTTATGTATGCATGTATGTGTGCATGTATATTATACGACTTTGTCCTTTTAGGGTATGTTCTATGTTCTAACTGTTCATATTTCCATTCAGTTTCTCTTTCCCAATATAATGGCATGCCTTTTTTTATATGTCTTACACAGAATAATGCACTAACAAAGCATCTTCCTTTTCACTCTGGTAACAATATCAGATTGCACCTTGTTGAAGTTCTTTTTTTATTGCTCTTGTCAAGCTCTGATTCGTTAGACCGATGAAATGATGTTGAACTGTTTACATGAATTTTCAGATGGAGTCACTAATTTTGTTACAATTTATCATTCTTTTGTGTAGCAAATAATGCAATATAAAAGCATTTCCTTTTAGATATTTCATGCTCTGGTAGCATCTTGTCAAGATAAAACATTGTAGGTACATTGTGACAGTAAAATTAACATTCTGTTCCATATGGCTTCATGATCTTGTTTAAAAATATTGTTTAAGTTTTCTCATAATCTTCCTTTTTTTCAGGGTTCTTGCAGACATACACCGGTTTGGCAATCGCCAATCCTTCAATGTAGGTGCGGCATATGTAATGGTCATACTTTTCACCAGAAAGCCTTATTATCTTTTCTAGCTAACATAAATAGTTGAATTTAATTTTCCATTCACTTTTCTTTTGACTATGTGGTGCCATCTCCCAACTCTTTCCTGTCTTAAATGGAAAAGGTCTACATAAAAACCACTGACTTTTCTCCCACAATTGAGTGTTTTTTCAAAACATATAGACATTTAACATATGTAATATGTCGGTACCACTGTTGATGCCATCAGCATTTCAGAAACTTGGACTCGATTGTGCTAATTGGACAGAACCAGTATATGCAGACCTGATGAGGTATCTTCTCATTCTTTTCCCTTTTCTGGAAAAGTTTTGCATTTGTTACTCTTACGATACTTTTTCCAAAGACATTTCCATACATTGGTTTCAGTTATATAAAAGCAATATCTAGAAAAGTCTACTTTGACTTATGGAACCAATCTTTTCTTTTCTGGTGTGCTCTTAACTGTTTCTTCATTTATGTTATCATAAACTACAAATCTGTGTCATGCCTTTGAGTGCATGATTACATATATATTCTTTAGTGGTGGGTCTAAGTTAATTTGTTGAATTTCATTAGGATTATTCAAATCATTTTTTCCAGGAAGGCTGGTGGCGATGAAGACAGAATGCTGGTGTTATTTTTCAACAGGGTATGTCTCCTGTTGTCATTTTTATTGTTATATTTTCAATGCCATGAGATTACGTGCTTGTGTAGAGTGACATGTGTCTATGGTTTAGTAGTGTCATATCCTCACTTATTGAGTCTTTGCCGCCTTCTGTTCATTCTTTTCCCACCACTGGTAGGATCTTGCAACTGCACAGATTTACTTTTGTGAAGGTGTCAATTAGAGGCTCTGAGTTAGTCATTGTGTCAGTGTACTAGCTACAATTGGCAAAGGGAAAGTAAAAAAAAAAATTGTTTTAATGGAATTATATTGCAATTCCTTATTTTATGCCTGTATCTTTTCTATTTATAATTCTGTATGTTTAAAGTATGTAGACAACTTATGTAAGCAAAATCTTCATTGAGGTTTAGAAAAGAATCAAAAGACATACCTTTCAAGTGCAGTAATCAGAAAGATTCGAGAAAACAATTCATGCATCAGATTTGGCAGGCTAATATGTATTGTTCCAAAAGATAATATTTTGACTGAAGCCTGTTATATTCTTACCCTTAATGACAGTATTGTGCTTTGCTTTACTACTGTAACTGCCGCGTATTTTCACTGTTTGGAGATCCTCTTTCTTTCTCAATCAAATCAATATATTATCCAGTTATGAAAAATAAACATGATTTATAATTTGACTTGGACTTTTATATCTTCGTCATTCATGTTAACTTATTTGGTCTTCCATATGAGCATACAAGTGCATTTTGATTGTTGTCATCAGTGAAACAAAAAAAGAGAAGGGGAATAGAGTGAGAGAGAAAAGGAAAGAGAAGAAATCCCGGCTCCTATAAGCAAAGGAAATTAGAACTTCTTCATGCATAGAATATACAACTCAACTCAGCTCACTCAACTGAGCTTTAATCCCAGATTAGTTAGGTTCAGCTACGTGAATCCTTTTCCTCTCCATTTCGCTCGGTTTAGGGCCATATTCGGAGGGATATTGAGATGTTTAAGTCCTTCTGTACTCCTTTATATCATGTGATTTCCAGTATACCTCTACCTCTCTTTCCTTCCATATGCATCAAATGACTCCTTCGTATTATCCTCCGGCCCATGTTGTGCATATCCAAACCATCTAAATCATCTTTCTCCTAAATTATCCTCAATTGGTGCTACCTCCACTTTTTACGAATAATTTCATTTTTATTCCATCTTTTCTTGTATCATCACACATCTATCTCAACATTCTTATTCCACTAGACTCATCTTGTCTACATGTTGTTTTCTAGCTGCTCAAATTCTTTACCATAAAGGTAGCTTGTTGTATGACTGTCCTATAAAATTTTTCTCTCAACTTGGCAAATATCCTACAATCACATATTATTGTAGTTGCATTTCTTCAATTTATCCAACTTGCTTTAATTCTATGGATAACATCATCTTCAATCTCCCATTCTTTATGAATAATCAATCCTACATATCGATAATGATCACTCTTAGGAACTTCATGATTCTCAATTTTGACACCACCTTCATCTCTATTTCAAAGTTTACTGAAATTGCATTCTGTGTATTCCATCTTGGTCCCACTTAACCTAAAACCCTTGGATTCTAATGCAGTCCTCCATAGGTCCAACTTATGATTAATCTTGATCTTAGTTTCGTACACTATGTTATCATCTACAAATAGCATGCACCAAGGAATATCGTCTTGAATATGCCTAATAAGCTCATCCATAACTAGCGCAAAAAGATAAGGACTTAGAGCAAATTCTTGGTGTAAACTTATTGTAATTGAAAACCCACTAATATTACCACTAGTTGTTCTTACTTTAATAACCGTTCCATCGTGCATGTTAATCACATTAGTATATCTAATGAAGACTTCTTTCTTTTCTAACACCCACTATAAAATTTCTCTACGGACTCTATCATATGCTTTCTATAAATCTATTCGAGTATGGGATATAGGAAGGTAAAAAGCTTGTCTTTGCTTCTCTTTTTCTAAATCCCAAAACACTATGATAATGGTAGAATAGGATTACTTCAGATTGGAATTAACAAGGGTTGGGGAAATGGAAGAAATAAAAAAAGGGGAAAGGTCATAAGCATTGGTTGGGGGGATGTCAAGGAGTTCTTTTTTTTTTTTTTGCAGGGGAGTGGGTGGCTTGGAGGATTACAGGTCAATAGAGAATGTGATTGGGCTGCAGCTATCCTAGGCATCAGTTAACCTGATAAATATTTATTTCTAGTTTACATTAACTCATATAAATTATATTATATTTGACTAGGATACAATCACCTTCATAGGTGGAGTATGTAGTGGGTGATATTACAGGTGCACGAAACCTCGCATACAGCAGAAAAAATATCCATTATGGTATACGTGTGTGTCGAGAGAGAGAGAGAGAGTCAATAACTATGTGCATAGGGTTTCTTCATAAGGAGCATGAATGTGCCAATCAAAATTTGTTCAGGAAATAGATTTAGAGGGCATATGCATGTATTTTATCTGCTTTCATTAATATATGTTTCTTTCATTTGACCTTGTGCAGATTGGTTGGCCTACCTCTTTGCCTACTTCTGAGAAGGAATCATTCATGAAAAACGTTATTAGGGAAAAGGTAATTTGAACTTCCGGCATTCCCATATGTTTTAAATATTTTCATCATATGTAGGGTGTGCCTCCGAAACCTTATTTGGCTCATAGTTGTTTATCATAGTAAGTCCAGTGATGTCAAAGATTTGGTTGGTTAACTGACCAAAAGGGAAAAAACCTTCTTGAATAAGAGTTTAGCACAATTGCTTTCTAAATCAATTTGCTGAGTCTTCATTTGTTTCAAAAAATTATTAGCTTTTGACATTTACTTTAATTTGTAAAGTATCTGAATCAAATTTATACCTAATATTTCTGCTTAGTCTATCAGGTTTGCAAAAGTGAAATTTATTGAGCAATCTGTTGAAATCAATGAATTTAATGTCCCATTCATTGTGGTGGACTGTTAATGAGAAGGGAATTCAACTAGTCCTCTTATTACATATGTCGTTTGATGTTCTTCTTTTTGAGATTTTTTTCATTTTTTGATTGATAGTAATCAACTTGGTTTCATAGTCTGAAGTTGCAATCTGTGTATTGCATTTCTTGTTTTTTAATTTTTTCAAGTTTATCAGCTATTTAAGATCACGGTTTGCTAGTTTTGGTGCTATGAGCTTTTTTAAATGACAGTTGAGGTTTAATAGGATTTAATGTTGAGCAACTGATACTTTTGGCAGCGGAAGGCTTTGGAAGAGATTGTGACCTCAAGCAACTTACCATTGCGACCTGGAGTTGAGAAGTGAGTCTTGTTATTTTTACCTACTTCAGCTGCAAGAATATATTTTGATTTGATATTTGGGTCTTGCAGTTTTCTTGATAGGTCATGCTCTAGAGTTGTGTGACCTTCATGGTGATATTATGTATAAGAAGTTTCGGTGCATATTTCCTTTCTTTTTTAGTTGACATGTTTGTTGCATTTTTATCAGTTTCATTTAGAATTTTGTTTTACTGATTCCAGTATGCTTATCCTTTCCTTTTTCTTGACATTTTTAACACTTTTGGATTAAAAGGCTGTTAAGCATTCTCAAATAATAAAAATAGTATTCATTCTATGTTTGCATCTAACTTTTTCAACTGACTCATCCTTCTACCTTATATATAGGAGTGAGAGAGAGATAGGCTGCTTCTGAGAGGATTTGGCGGCAAATCCCTACAAATTTTTAGCAGCAAGACACTGTTGGGACACACCAAATTTCAAAGTTTAAAATTCTGTTTTCTATAGTTTGAATAAGAGCTTTTTCCCACACCAGATCCCCTACTCATGATTTGAGCCTAATCCATCTTTGCCTATTCTCCACCAACTTTGACCACCTCCTCCAACCCTTCACAGTTCACACCATAATCTCATTCACTACAATCATGGCTACCCTTGTAAGTCTCGGATCAAGTTTGGGATTCTTAAGGAGGATGTGGAAGGAGGTAAAGATCATGGAGGTGGCAGGATATCTGGAGATGGAGTTGCTGAGGTCTCATGGGTGATGTGAATGTCAAGGGAGATATGGCGTGCTTAATGGTGGACATGGAGGTGAATCCAGTGGGCTAAAGGAGATAAAAGATGAGAAAGAAGGAGCTTGTAGATGGTTTTGATGTAGTGGGCAGTAGAGATGAGCATGAAGGCAGGGCAACAGCTGACAGGGATAAAAAAAGGTCTGTAACATCATAAAAGAATCTTATAAGTGGTCTTGAGGTTGTGATAGTAGATTGAGCATAATGGAGGTGGGGGGTGGATTAGGCGGACTGTGGGAGGAGGTGAGAGTCTTGAGCAGTCTTGAGGTCAGAGCTGGTCAAGGCAACAAATTAGGGATGGCCTACATATGTGTGGAAGGTCTTATGGATGAGTTTAATCTATGTTTAAAATAAAGGATTTTATTTGCTGTCTACCTTTCAAAAATGATGCAGAAGAGAAATTTTGGCTGTTATGATCAAATAATGAATCAAATAAACCCACCCTAAAATTTTGGTGATGGTAAGGATAGAGGAAGCAATCTTCTAATGGTTTTCAGACTACTCTTGAGAGGATCTATGGTTAACCTATGAGTGAAATTCCACAAACAGTGCATGCAGATTTTTTTAACAGAAAATAGATGCTACACAAGGAAGTTAAAGAAGGAAATCAAAGAAAAAATTGATATTAGATGAGAGGAAGAGACAATAGAATAGAGAAGAAAGAAATAGAGAAGAGACGAGGGATAGAAGGCCCAAACCTGGCTAATCAAAAATATCTTGTTCATCCAATAATTTCACGTACAATGATTTTCTTAGCCAGTCTAATGAGCCCTTTTAAAATCTTCTATGACTTGTTTTACAAGAAAACTAGGACTCTTGGTAATCAAGAAACTAATCACCAAAAACTTTGCTTGAATGGAACATTGGAACCCATCAACACCCTGCTAGAAAGGCACCTAAAACAGCCATAAATTAAAATGTAACAAGCTTATCCCTTTCCCAACCCAGGATATACCTAAAGGAGGGCTCTTTTACATGAATCCTATATAAAATAAGAATACAAAAATTATCTAAATAAAAGTTCAATTGAACTAAACTTTTTTATTCGCCATCACCAGTCATGGTATTTAATGTAGGTGGTAATTGGGTAGATTGTACGAGTTGGAGTAGGGAAGTGGAGCTTATGGGCATTGTCGAGGTCGCTGGTAGTGGAGAGGAGCATGACAACGGAGGTGGAGGTGTATTGGGGAGAGGCAGTGAGGTAAGAGATGCTTGCTGGCAGGAGTAGATGTGTCAAGGTAGTTTGGGAGAGGTAGTGGAGGGAAGGACTGTAAAGTGGATATGATTCCTATTGCTTTTAGTCTGCTCAAACTTGTCTAAAGTTCACAACTTGACTATATAAGAGATTTGTAGGAGAGTGAATAATGAAAAGATTGATGACAAATGGGAAAAGTACAGTTTTTAATTCCACAAATTTTTATTGAAGTATTGGCTCACTATTTGTATGTTCCAATAAAGTTATTTACGGTGAAGTCCATGAATCATATAATTGGTTTTTGGAGGATGTGGCTTTTTTCGTTTGAGAATAACTACATGCCTAATATTGGTTTAAGCTTTTATGTGCTTAATTATATCTTTGCATATTTCTACATATAATTTTGTTATGAAAGGTGTATGAGTACATGGATGCCCATATATATGGATATATATATATATATATATATATATATATATATATATATAGAGAGAGAGAGAGAGAGAGAGAGAGAGAGAGAGAGAGAGTAAAGCTTTAATAGTTTTGAGAGTGATAGGCCCCTACTACCTCTCATGCAAAAACAATTTTAGTATTGCCTAGAAACCAAAAACACGAGTGCTTTGAAAATTCTTTTACCTATGAATCAAGTTCGATATGTACAAAATGGACAATTTTAATGGTACAATACCATGCTTTGATTTGATTTAAGCTTACAAACATCCAGTTAAGTTGAAATTAAGTTTTTTTTTTTGTATTTTAATATCTAGATCAAGGTCAATTGTGCAGAATCTCAAATTGCATGGACTAAGAAAAATAAATAAATAAATATATATATATATATATATATATATATATATATATATATATATATTAGCTCACTGAGTAAATTGCTACTGTTCATTTTGTACTCTCTTGATCCATTAGCAAGATACCTTCAAAGGCACTTGACCTTTTTCGGTTTCTAGACAATATTGACATCATAATTGTGATCATCAGTGTGGGTGTTCATCTTAAAAGAGTATTTACTGATTTCACGTGCAAAGTAGTAGGAGCCAAACGCTTTTGAAAGTATTCTATCTTTATGTCTACGTGTCATCAGGTTAAATCATCAAGATGGTAAGGCAAGGTTTTCCCACGGAATAGGGAATGTGAAAATCTTTTTTTTTTTTGTTTCCTCTATTTTTTTTAAAAAGGTATCCATTAAGCATTTGAGAGTATATTTTACAATTAATTTTGAATAGACTATAGAAAGTTATGTACTATGGGTATTCTATTTCTTTTATGACATACCATGCATTTCTCACTGTGTGCTGGTGTAGCATGTAGAATTTACTCTTTGTTATCTCTTTGGGGCTTTTATCTATAATCTTCCTAGATGATGGTTGATTGTCTCATGGGTATATGTGGTTGTGTTGCGGCTAAAGACAAGTAAATAACTGAGTGCATGAATACATCTTTCTGAAATGGAGAGAGCTAATTGATTTCTTTCTTGGATACTAAACTGTTGGTATTTGGTTTGTGACCTTACCCAACGTAAAGTTCTATGCATCTTCAATTTCCAAAAAGCTTTTTTCCCTCTTCAACGAAGCTCTTAGTATTCACTAGTCCAGAATAAGCAGCAATTAACTGTTCTTTTATTTACATTTGGAAATTATTATTGGCATAATTTGATGCATATCCCTTGAATACCTTTTCTTGGTGATTAACTTTACTGGAATTATCAAGGATGGTATGACAATAATGGTCAACGGAACATTGACAGCTAGCATGATGACTTTTATCGACTATATGTTTAATATAATATTTAGTAATGGTAAGATAATTCATAAAACATATGAATGATAATGAATGTTTGTGCGTCATATTTTTCTCTTTATGCAGTATTTCTAGCTTATTATTTTCCATTTTGTACTTGCAGTTTCATTGATGATGCACTTAGTGAAGGTGTGCCTGTGATGATGCTGATAGCATACAGTAGAAATGGGGACAAAATATCTAGGTCTGTTTGGCTTCACTATTGTTTCTCTTAATATGAATCTCCTATTTTTTTCTTGGATGTTGTACTCATTTTCTGTTTGAGCTAAGCAAGATAATAGAATGCAAATTGACTGCAGTACAACTCAATTTCAAATATACATGAGATGACTGACAAGAAGATAACAATTTTGTAGAAGTACACAGAAACAAGAAAGTCACTCCAATTAATGCCCATTCCCTAGGTTCTCGCATGCAATCAAAATGGTTCAAGTTACCCTAGATGTTAACATTAGAAAATCCTGACAAGTATCCTTTTAAGCCATCAAGACAATAAATCTATTTGCACTCAATTGGCTGACATATATACTTGTTGATGAATTTACTATTCCTACTTCAGAAATGGTTTTTGTTAATATAACGACCCAGGACCTCAACCAAAAAGGCTAGCCAGAAGGTTTCTAAGTGGGAGTCCTTGGCCCTGCCGTATGCAATCCAATTGTGTCTTCAAAGTGAAGAAATAACTATATCTACTGTCAGTTATTAGCTATGACATAGATTTATTAGAACTACTATATTCTCAATTAATGGTTATTTTATCATATGTACTCAAGTCTACTTTCTTAAGTTCCTGATGTTGAAAGTGATGTTGAGGATAAAATGTTTGTTCTTGTGAAGTTTCATGAATGTTACTTTATTCCTCTTTTGAATTATATTATGATGCATTGGGAATTTCCAGTGGATTAATGCCTCTCTTAAAGTGAGAGGTGATTTATTCATCATGTTGTGCTAATGAGCACTAAAACATTTAGCATTGATGTTTTTTTTTTTGGCTAAAATTTAGCATTGATGTTTTTGTTGTTAAAGAAATAGAGATACAATATCCAGCCTTGTTTGGCCTCAGTATTGATCCCTTTTAATATGTATCACTTGGTTTTAGTTTTTTTTTTATATGTTACTCATTTTCTATTTGAACTAGGCACGATAATACAATGTAAATTGACTGCATTCCAACTCAATTACAAATATACATGTAAACAACTAACAAGAATATAACAATTTTGTAGAAGTACACAGAATCATGAAGGTCACTTCCATTAATGCCCATTCCCTATGTTTTCCCATCCAGTCAAAATTATTCGAGTTGCTCTACATGTTAACATTAGAAAATCATAATAGGTATCTTCTTAAAATCATCAAGACAATAAATCTATTTGCACTCAAATTGGCTGATATATACCTGTTGATGAATTTACTATTCCTTCTAAAGAAATGGTTTTTGTGAATATAATGACCCAGGATCTCATCCAAAAAGACTAGCCAAAAAATTATGAAGTGGGGTCTTTCGCCCTACTAAGCACCAACACCTCCCCAATGCACCCCCATTATGTCTTCAAAGTGAAAAAATAACTATATCTTACTTTCAATTATTAGCCATGACATAGATTTATTAGAATTATTATATTCTCAGATAGCACATCATCTCAAGCATGGAATGCCGTACCGGCCCGTACCGGCCGGTACGGGCCGATACGTACCGGTCCGGTCCTAGACCGGTACCGGAACCACAAGAAAACTGGTATCTCCGGTTGAGCCCGTATTCGTACCGGTGCGAACCGGATTTTTTTTTTTTTTTTAATGAACCACAGCGCGAGGCGCTGTGGTTTTTGGCTCACGGTACCGGCCGGTACGTACCGGACCGAACCGGTACCGTACCGGTCCGGCCCGCCACTGGTACGCCGACCAGTACCGGTACGGCGGACCTTGATCTCAAGGTTCGCCGCCTCGGTACTGGACTCCGTACCGGTGCCACACTATCATAGTGTCGATACGGTACGGAATTTTTTTGGCATACCGAGTATCGGTACACTACCTGTACCGAGTACCGGTACTAAACTGGCATGGTACAGTACGCTCCGTACTGTCCGGTTTGGGATGATACGGCGTACCTTGATGCATATTTTACCATTTGTACTCAAGTCTACTTTCTTAGTTCCTGCTGTTAAAAGTAATGTTGAGGATAATATGTTTGTACTTGTGAAGTTTCATGAATGCTCCTTTTGTACAAACTGGATTATTCTTTTTTCTTTTAATTATATTATGATGCATTGGAAACTCCAGGGATTAATGCTTCTCTTAAAGTGAGAGGTGATTTATTCATTAGGTTGTGCTAATGAACACTAAAACATCTATAATTGTTGTTTTGGTTGTTAAAGAAATTCATGAAATCCATATGCCTATTTCATTGGTGTAAAGTCATGAAGTTTATATAGCCTCTAATGCTTGGACCCAACAATACAACTCAATGTATTTGTGTAGATGCAACAAGGCACTAGCATAGAAATAGGATACGAGTCCAAGGCATCAACGTAGTTATTGGATGGCACCATGAGCAATGTGGCCTTGGACTGGGAACTTGGATGAAGGCCCGGATGAACATATATCTAAAAGAAGAAGAGGGGGCAGAGAGACAAGCACAGAGAGAGAGAGAGGGTTGGAGGGGTACCGACTTGGAAGGCTCGGGATGGATTAGGCTAGGTAGGATGATGCTAGCCATGATATGGAGATTTTGTCCATTTGTGGCCATGATTGAGAGGTGAAGGTCACAATAGGGAAGAGCAAAGTACATCAATTTGGTACTGGGCCCGTACCGGTGCCACCCTATTACTATGTTGGTATACCCAGTATGGAGGCCGGGTCAACGTATTAAGTATCGGTACACCCCCGGGACGGTATGGCATACCCTAGGGAAGAGGCTATTGATTGTCATTGGGAGAGAAGAAAAGGGTTGAGGTTTTTTGTTTTTTAGCGCTAAACACCTGTTTTTTGTATTAGAAGGGAAAACTTACAAGCTCATGGATTCACTGTCATTTAATTCTTAGCCCTTTTACCAGTCCTTTTTTATTTCAAATCCCTCAATGATGACTCTTTTTAACCCCTAGCTTGTGCATAAGCATGTATATAACATGCATATTTGTGTACAAAAGCAAAATCTAATTGTGGGCAAGGACTGTATAAGAAATGACATTAAAGTGTGGCAAACTCCAAGAATTGCTCTATACATACACAAGTATTTATGCACACGCCTACATGTTTATGTGGCAGGCAGCAAGCCAATCTAGTGTTGCCTCACAAATTTGTAACTAAGGGAGGAAACAAAATGAACCGTTCTTCCCATTTCTCTCACTTTGATGTCCTAACAGTCTCCTCTCTTTTGCACTCTGATCTCCTCTATTCTATCTTGTGCTCTAGGCTAATCATTGCCACTCCATTGTGACCAACACCATTGCCAATTGTCTTCATTAGGAGAAGATATTTCTATTGAATCAGCATTCAACTCCAACACTTCGGGACATCTACAACTCACAAGCTCCATAAGTAAAAAAGATCAAATGTCAAACTTTTAACAAGAGAAAGAAAAAGAGATTCTTCCATCTCTTATGAACTCCTATTTCCTAAAGAGGTCCAAATATTGTACCATTTTCCATATATCAGGATCACCATTATCGCAACCTTTCCCACCATAGGACATATTTAGCATTTATTCTCGAATATATAACAAAATATTAATGTAAACCAATGGAAATTGTTGGGAAAGAAAACAAAGAATAGTTGATTGAAAGATTCAAATAGGAAAAGAAATGCCTATTCTTAAATTTGGTTTTCACATCCTTTCCTTAAAATCTGAATGTCACTGCGACATTCGACCCATTAAAAATAAATAAATTTAAGAAGAGAATTAGTTAAAGCTACTATAGACATTATAGCACCAGTTTGGCCTTTCCTTTCTACACTTTCTATCCAAGTGCCATTCGCTCCCATCATAGTATTGCAGGCTCCCATGCTCTTCTTCAGGAATGAATCCTCACCCCTTCTTCATTCTTGAACACTTTGGGCAATGAGAACTCCTGGTAACAAAAGCGATGTATGTCACCTATGGCAATATTAAGGCAACAGCATTGGAATGGTACCGTCTCATTGACACAACAATTGGGTGGTGCCGGATTGGAGAGAGAAAGAAAATGAGATGGGAGATAGAGGATGGAGACTAAGGCTGCTGAGATTCCATCATCAATTATACCCAAAATTTGGTAGCGTTCGGTTGGCTTCCACGTGAACATGTAAGTTTGATGATCGTATACATATGTTCAAATGCAGAGTTTTCTCAACTACAACCAAAGTTTAGATTAGGCTTAACTTGACTACCCAAATTGCAACCCTAGATAGGATTAAAACATGCCCTCATACCCATGCCCAATTTTGGATTCTTTTAAATGGAGTTTGTCTTATGATTTGGGTATAAGACAAATTTAACCCTCAAACGTACTTGAGTTTAATGCCTGTACCCCAACCATGTAAAATAGATATAGATGCATGGTTTAGAAATGACCAAAATGGGATGGTACGATGAGTATCGAACGTTTCAATGTAAAACCGATGTCAATACAGGTGCTGAGACTCCAAAACAGTTGTGCTAGTGCATGCTGGTGGTACTATACCGACCGCATTGGTTGATATTGATAGATTTTCAATTTCTTAGAAGCTATCACTTTTTGTGCATATTGCTGGTACTGGTACCATACCGATTCCATGCCGTTTCAATGGAAAAATAGTATGGGGTTTGATACCGGTATGTAAAACCTTGTATGCATGGGTAATTCCTTTTTGGCACAAGGAAGTTTTATGCAGACATTTTATTAGTCTCGAGTGCGGAGATGTCCAAAATAGACGTAGGGTGGCCAAGTTGATGCACGGATTCACCAAATTGCACATTGTTTTAGGGTGTAAGGTTTTTGGAAAGGACCTAGTCTATTTTATCAGAGGGCTAATGGAGACAAGATGTGCCTTAGATTTTTTTTAAAAGAAAAAAAAAAACTTTAAAGATGTTTTGATTGGAACCATTTCTATATGTTAGAATCTTCAGCATAACCAAAATACTTTGATCTGCATCACTTACATTATTTCACTTATCCATGAAAAAGGTTGGACTGGATCAATAACTAATTCATATTAAAGGCCACATCCTTAATCACAAAGCCTTCAAAAATTAATGATGTTCCCAAAAAAAATCTTGGGTGCCTGCTTTTTTTTCTTATTGCTGTATATTTGCATACAAAATAGTCTTGTCGGCTATATGCGAGAGTTACAGCACATTGTGAATTGTTGGTTTTTTTTCTTCTCCCAAGTTACTGCATATTACATCAGTTGTCTGCTTAGAGACTATTTTCTAGCTCCAGTAAGTGACTTGGTTTGAGCTGCATGGGTGTTCTTCATCCACAGTATTTTTGCCAGAATCTTACCAGATTCACTAGAATCCAGCAACCTACACACTGGCAATCACCGAGAATTAGCTGGAATCCGACACCTTGATCGCCACATCTCTCTCTCTCTCTCTCTCTCTCTCTCTCTCTCTCTCTCTATCTATCTATCTCTAGCACTCATGTCCGCACACTCATGCACATGCAAACATGCAGACACACTCACTATGCAGAGTGGCTTGTTGACTTTACAAGAACTCATATGATTCTACACTCCTGCCACTTGCTCAACAGGAAAACAGAGCATGGACTAGATAGCTTAATATGTAAAAACACCATTGACTAACAGTTACATATGAAGCTTTAGCCTATTATAAGTTTATTGTCCAAAATTCTCCCCCAAACTGGAGTCATTGCGTTATTACATCATCAAAACACTTCAAAAATTACAGAGAATTGTAAACATTGGCATGATAAATGAAGAGGAGAATTTCAAGGTTCAAGCTTTTTATAACTTCTATTTTCTCTATGCTTGCAATATGTTCCACAATGAACTATTATGCATCTAACGCCTATGCATGTGCATGCAAAGAAACATCATGGAAAACCAAATCTGGAGGTTTCTCTTGGCATTTCATTTTTCCTTGCAAACATGTGGCAGATTTTAATATCTTCTTTGCTTGATTATGCAGGTCTATCATTGACAAACTTGGCCATGACCGAATATCAAAAATAAAAATAATTGGAAAAGAGGAAGTGGAAGGAAGTTTTTATGGACAACTTGTTTTAGGCAAAGGGGTATCCTCCACTTTGGATGAGCAACTTGTTAAAGAAGCACAAAAAGCAGGTGCAAAATTCAGTCTTGATCTTCTGGTGTGCCTAACATTTATCAACAATTAACATTGGTCTCTATGGTGAAGTTTTTGTTCTTTGGCGATTGCATTTGTTACATGACAACAGTTTCCATGGAGAAGCAAAGGATTGCTGAGGAGGTTGCAGCCATCCTGAAACTAACTGTTGACATAGATACTAGCCCATCTGAAAAGTATGTTTTTTTTTTTTCTTTTCCTATGTCGAGTCATACTTTTGAAGTTTTTCTTGTTCTCTGTTAACTATAATTTGCTTGCTTGAATGCTGTCTGCAACTGTATTGTCTGATGTCAACTGTCTTCAGAAAATTATTGTTTTGTTCTTCAGTAGAAAGAGTCCTAGCAGTAAGCTACTAATGTATCATGTTTAACCCTTTAGATGGTCCTTAATTTCCTTTGTATTATAGTTTATTACCTTTGTATAAAAACCTTTACCATCCATCCAGCTGGAAAACGGACATCCAAATTGAAAACTAAGTCTTGAAACGAATACAAACCCAGCTGAAGGCTGTTGTGTTTCTACTACTAATTTACACAACGACTTAATAACCATTGAACCTTTTCTTTTGATGTGCGCTCTCTTTAGTTTCGTAACTAAAATTTGTTTGCCTTGAGTATTGCCTAAATTTATGTTGTACATTGTTCATGATCTTTGAGAACCAGCGGACACAGTTCTTGTTCAAAGTTAAAGCATCATAGAGATATTCATAACTCATGGTTTTTGATTACTAAGAACAGGTTCTATAATGACTTGGAGGCTCATGTCTCTATAGGACCACCATTGAATTGTGCCTTAAGTGCCATATGTTTTTAATAAACTAAAGACCTTATGACTCTAGAACTGCCATGAAAATGGTGCATGCCTTGTGGCTCTACAAGAGTTGCTCATGACCTAGGGTATGGACCATTCTGGTGAGCCTTTGGACATATAAAACCTATTTTGGCACTTACAACAATACATTAATGGTGTAGAGCCACTCTCTAGGGTTAAATACCTTGATACAACTTTCAAAAGATTTACAACATAAATGGACACTTAAGTCATGATCCAAATAGTTATGAAACCCTTCATTGGCTATGGCAAAAAAATCTCTACCAATGTACAAGAGGTTGAAAAGTTCATTTTTCCTATAAAGATTCATTGAATTGGTCAACTAAGCAATAGGAATGCTTTATGAGGTCATCCAGGGTGCTTGCAAACTTGTTTCATCCTCTATCCATTAGTAAAGGTGAGCCAAAGAACATTCAAAAGTTAGATGGTTGGATTGAAGGTCACGGCACCAAAGGACTCACCTAAAAAAACCAAACAAAAGCCTTATGATCCAACTTGATTTGTTATGGTTCTGGTAATCAAGTCATTAAACTATAGAAGTCGTCTGACTTGATTTGTTGAAGTTGCAACTTGCTAGGCTAATGCATAGTTTTGTACTTTATTAGTTTATGTTGGTGAGATTGCTTGTACATGTATTTTCATGAAACTCAGATATTACATGATTGTTTTGCAGCTTTGAGAAGATAGTAGCAACTTTGCGGGCTGGTGCGGAGTATGCTGGTTTGCCTGCACAAAATTGTGTGCTCATTGCTGGCAGCCAATCCAGCATTCTTGGGGCTGAGCGTGTAGGGATGCCCTGTGTAGTTTTACGAAGCAGGTAAATCCTTCTTGTGTTTTGTTCCTGAGTTCCTTCTCCTGCCCTGAGCTATTTCAAAATCAGGCTTCTATTTTGACAAACATCTCATTCCTGATATGGGAACTGTTCAAAGTTGACTGTCTCATTTTGGCTTGCATCATTCAACCACCATTGGTAGATTTGCCTACATCTACTCATAAACCCACAAGTCATGACCCAAATTTTATATTTTGACTTGACAATCGACCTCCTAATTATATATTGACAACTGGCCATGGAGAAGAAGAGAGGAGACAATGAAAAGTAACTGTTATGGAGTTGTCAACCTTGTCTGATTTTGGAGTCTTAGAGGCTTAGTCAGACTGACATCATGTGTATAATTCATGAATAAGAAAGGTGGACTATGAATATCATCAATCTTTCAATATTTGAGAGCTAGGTAGAATTGAGCTTTTGGTGAAATCCAAGCATCATACTTTTTTCAGCAAAGAATACATGGGAAGATGTGAAAAAAATGTTTTAAATTGTGAAAATAATTTCTAAAAGGAAGGTAGGATAGTGTGATCATGTACTTGAAATTTGCTGCTTCTAGAAGTACAAAATTAAGATTTGTAAGCACAAATGAACATAAACAGCAGTTTTGCTGCCCAATTGAATTCATATTAATGAAAGGTCCCTAACATTGACCTCAGCTGACATGGTTTTGAGAAGAGCAGCTATTGTGGAACCACTCGTCTATTTTCTCTATGCAGTCCACACTCCTTTGGGAAGGAACATGCTATTTTACTTTATCCTTTGTCTTCCCATGTATATTGTCATATGTCCAATAACTTTGTAAGACTTAATCACCTTTTCATTGCCTCACCTTGAGTGCAAAGATCTAGAATTACTGCAACCACTTGCCGTAGATTTCTGAAACTCTTCATCATTTCTTCTCTCTCCTTCACCCATTTGTTGCCACCCAGTGCCGTGACCAAAAGTGGGCCTTGTCTGCCATGCCAATCCCATCTTCTAGGTGGGCACTTAGCCTTCTAATGGCTGCATTAAAAAGCATCCTACCATAGAGTCTCATGAAGACTTACTTCTCTAGTACACAAGTCATTGATATTTTATCCCACCTCGAGCCCATTGTGTGATAATCTAATTATCCAATACAGACACAATAAGATTAACATCATGTAATCACTAAGAAACTCACTCACACTGGTGCCAAATGCTGACATTCCTTCTTGGCTATAGTATCATATGAGGGGCAAATCACTAAATGTGATTGCTGGTTCTTTGTTTAATCTTATTGGACATACATGTCAAGAGGATCTATAGCCTTAAAAATCCAGGGTGGTTTTTGGAATTAGCAGTTCCATTCCAACATGCATTTTGCTCCATGTGCGATATGATCAGCCATGGAGCTTCCTTCCATAGCAAGAGAGCTAAGGATGGCAATATATGAACAGACCTGTCAACCCGACCCACGAACAACCTGCAAGAGAGCTAAGGATGGCAATATATGAACAGACCTGTCAACCCGACCCACGAACAACCTGCTTTAAGCATGTTTTGGTTTGTCATAAATGGCTTTGGGTCGTAACTGGGTCAACCCGTCTAAACATATTTATTAAATAGGTTGGGTTCAGGTTTAAACCTTTGATCTATTTAATAATTGGGTCGGGTTATGACATGACCCATTTAACCTGTTTAATATGTTGGAAACCTGCTTAACCTGTCTCTAACCTGTTTAAACCGACCCGCTTAACCTGTTTAGCTTGTTTAAATCCATTTGACCCGTTAAAAATCCATCTAACCCATTTAACTTGTTTAATAAATGGGTCATGTGGGTCGCGTCGAGTTACCTATTTAATAAAAAAAGGTCGGATACAGATTTGTGCAAGATATTTTACACAGCTACAGGTAAGATAAAAGGAAATCAATTCTTTTCCAAAATGATTGTGATGGGACAATAAGAAAGAAGGAAACTCAATAGATTGATATGGAAAAAATGTGAAATGAATTATTCAAACGTTTTTTCCAAAAAAATATGTGATAGTTGTAGTGGAAGCATTTATATTTATCAACATTTACATGGTTCTTGCCATCCAAACTTATAGTTAGTTTATTTGTGCAGATAGTAAGATCAAACTTATATCCAAGAATGTCTAATATTCTTCTCTTGGCACACATAAGAATCATTAGTTGTTTGCATTTATGATAAACATGTGCATATGCATTTTTGTGTACATATGTTTGTATGTATCTACTTGAAGAGCATTGCATCAATAAAGCCTAGAGAGCTGTCTTAAACAGTTCCACCACCAAGCAGGCATGATAAGTTCCAATGAGGCTTTTACTTGTGTACCTTGGCCGGGATACACAATCCTTAATCCTGCGGTGCCTGTGTACTGGTTCCACTTAACACCTTGTTATATTATGTCATTAAACTACTCTGAACCTCTTTGTGAATATTGTTCTTTAAAATCAATATTGCTGGCATTGAATGATTTACAGGCTTGCACTCTAAACCTCATTGTATTAACTTTAAAGTTCTTAAGAGTCCCATGTTATGGTAATTTATTCTAGTCAGTTTCCCCTCAAGTTTCAACTTGCTGTTCATTGGAAATATGTTCAGATGAGAACCATGATTTCATTTTGCTTGTTCTCATCAGAGAGTCTTGATCTTACTAGCTGACGTACCTCTGATCCATCTGGCAAACTTAGTTCTTATATTGGAACAATTTTGTTGTAGCGTTTTCATCATGTGTTGCTTTTCAATACATGTGTAGTACGTAACTTAATGATTAACCATCCTGCTAATAACTTGTTCATTCATGTTTTGCAGCCTGACGGCTAGAGCTGAGTTCCGTCAAGTAAAGGCTGTCATGGACGGATTCGGTGGAGCTGATCTAACAATCTCAAGGCTACGCCACAAGAAATGGTCCTGAGTGACGGGAAAATCTGCCATTGCTCTATGGAGTTGCTCGTATCTTTCATATCTTGTTGTACAACATACATCCCATTGTAATAGGAGAGGTTGCATGGCCTCTATAATAGCTTAGTGCAAACATACATCGCTGTTCCTTACTCAATCTCAGAGGCCAGGAACAAGTGTTAAGGTCTTCTATTCAGCAAATTTTCAAAGAAACATTATTCACAAATCACAACAACGTTTGAGAAGATCATTTAGTTCCATGAGATCCTAACTCAACATCCTTGCTGCATATGAAACAGGACGGCTATCTCATTCTTTTGTACGAGGTCTTTAGACACTCCAGTAACTCCGGGATTACCAACTTAGAAGATCAATTAATGCTCCTTTTTTTTATCACAGGGCAAGAAACAAATGTAGATAAAGGAATGGCGTGACAACCACAGCTTGTCCCTCCCTACCATTAATGTCTACTGTTCATCAATTATAGCCTGGCAGTATATAGGCAACTTGCGTGACAAGGAGCAAGTCATAATTACCAGCTCATGGCCTATAGATTCTTTGTTAACCAGGATGACAGTTATTCTTAACGTTTGATTCATGGGATCTCACTATTACAATAAATCCATCGACGTTGATTTCCGCCATGCTCATCAAGTCCGCATATCATTGGGCGGAGCGGCAAGATGATGCAATAGCAATCTGTTGCAGCTCATTTTTTGACAAAATAAGCAGAGAAAACATTGGCAATATGCGGCACAAAGTGATCTGCACAAGGATTTGCAAGATACTTGCCATCTATTAAAACTTGTCAGCGTCTCAATCTCAAAAGAGAGGCATTGATATATAACATTCAATGTCCATTGCATACACGAGGATAATAATATGTAAGTCCAGCTCCGACCCACATGAATTTCACGTAGATATATGGGCTCTCGCATACCTCTGTAATGCACCAGGTGGTCCACACATATACACCGAACACTAGTCCAAAATACATTAGGATGGAACAAAACATTTACAGCCCAGAACAATAGAGCAATGTACAATGACATCCATAGTGAGTGACCCCACTTCAAAATTTCATAAAGTTATCATGCCCCGGCAGGTCTCTCCCAATTGCACCACCATTTTAACTTTTTCCCCTTTTCGAGCTATCAGCATTATTTTGATACTTGCACATTTTGCATTACATCTTGAATAATAGTTTGCAAGTACAGTACACACCAAAAGCACATTCCATACGACTAAAATAGCTGACATTTAAGTACAAGAAGTTTTAGCTATTGACAGGACATCTTCTCCAACTATAAACAGTCCATCCATGCTTCTGGTGATTAAGCACCAATAGCAACCATCATAGTTTAACAATAGTACTGAATTTTCTGTTTCTAATAGAATAGCGTGCTTTTTTGCTTCTTAAAGAATGTTATCACTAGTAATCCAGCCAGGCCAGCTGTGAAAGAGACTGTTAAGAGACATGCATGAAGTCTTAGTAATGTATGTCGCTCAGTCCCCTTTCATGGAGATTAAATTGGAGTAACCGCAACGAATGAAGCAACAATTAAAAAAATATATCTTGAAGTTTTAACATTCCCACCAAGAAAATATTTAACTATCAGAGTAATACCATTAAAAAGTTTTTAGTTAGTTCAGTGAGTGCGGTGATAGGAAATTGAAAAAAAAACCAGTCTGCTCTTCGGGGTGTTTTAATGGCACCATAGTCATCGTCCACGCCAGCAGCCTAGGCTGACCACTGTTGTTCATCCCCCTTCTTAATTGGCTCTGCCCAATTCTCTCTCAGAAAGTAATAGCTTAAAAAGGAGGGGGAGGAAAGCTGTATAAATTGTGATAGCAGAAGTTTATATCTCACATACCAGACAAGCTGCCTATCAAGCATTAGTAATTTATTAAGTAAACAAGCATATTAGATAGAACTGGAAACAAAAGTTCCAATATCTTTAGCATTGGGGGAATAATTAAAGGGACGACACTGCAGTTACAATCCTGAATGGAAACAAAGATTCACGGGTGCAGCAACTAGGAAATAAAATCCTGAAGTCTAATTGTGAAAGGTTAAAAAAAAGTAAACAAATAGACATGCATCTAATGCCAAAAGTTCCCTGTAAGAGCACCAGATGAATGAAACTATAAAACATTGCTTCCTCAAGAATGCACCAGAGTAATAACTAATACAGCTGACGGTAAATATAAAGAAAAAAAATTATAAAAAAGAAACCAAATAACAAAATAATCAAAAGTAAAACAAGGAGAATACCATGAGATCAGCCATTTTAATATGAACTGCAAAAGGTTCCGGTTCAAAAACAACAAAACTAACATAGAACCAATAAGGACGATCTTCTGCTTATTGTATGGAAGTATAGAAAATAAATTTTCAAACACCTGAGTAATAAGCCGACCATCAAAACAAAGGATAACTTAAATGATCGTTAAACTGTCAAGTGCACCTTCTTGAACAAATCTTTTGACAAAACTAGAGTTCAGCAAAACATTGATGGAGTCATACCACCAAAATCATTATAAGTTGCATCAATCAACTACACAGAGACTGACCATTAGAATACCTTGGAGTCACAGCAAGTTTTCTCCTAAATACATGCATTTCTGTTCCCATACTAAAGTAATAAAGAGATTACAATGACTTAGAGAAAATTGGTATGTGCAGTCATGTATAACAAATCAAAACCATTGAAATCAATTAGAACAATTGAAAATGAAGCAACCATTCCCCAATAACTTGACAAATTAATGTTTGATGACCAGACCTAAGAAAACTGCTTTGGTAATTAAAGATATTAAAAATATACAGACTATCAAAAGATATCAAAAGAAAGGAAAAATCAAATTTACAAATCACAACCCTTCAAAGCAAAAAGATAAAGTAGATCTGCCACTGTATATCCGAATCAGGCTGTGACAGCAGACAACTCAATATGCAAGTAAAGATTCTTATACTGCAGTTATAAAAGCAAGTATAATTTAATTCCGGACATTACCTTAGACATAAAAGCTCATTAAAACTCAAATTAATGTCTCAAAATCCCAAATATGCTAATACCTGCTTTTAGATCATGTCCCCTATGAATGTTGCAAAAATCAAAAAATGATTGTCGTTTTATGTTTAATGATCAAATTAAGGAAACCAGTTCTAGAAGAGTCAGAAGTAAGATTAGTCCTAAGATTAGTCCGTTGTACCATTAAAAGAAGCCCTAAAAACCAGCTAACTAACCATTTTCACAAAATAATCGAATGTTCTTTCTTATGATGACAATATAGACAACTTATTCCCTCTGCTTAATTTTAAACACCATTCAAAACAACCCCAACATCAAAACATAACTTAAAACTTTCAGATTCATAAATTGATGCTTTGTTAGATGGACAATGAATGCATTAACATAGCCACTTTATTATCTTGAGACTGAAATAAAAAAAATAAACCATAACATGCTCCAATGAGAAGAAGGCAAAAGTTTATTCTGGTGACTCACACACACCAAAGCTTAGGGAAGTCTATACATGCAAGTATAAAGTAGATAGTGAAAAATAAATAAATGCACAATGGAAATAAGAACTGAAAGATGTAGGAAATTAAATCAAAGTTAGCCACCGACCAGCAACCTGGTTTTTTACAAAACAAGCAAATGAAAAACCTAGGGTTTGATCAAACATGTTCTTCAAAACAAGGAACTGAAAGATCTTCAGCACCCCTCTGCCCCCAGATCAATTAAAATAAATGGTTGAAGAATGACCGACTCGAAACACATTGAAAACAACTTTCACAGTTCCAGCGCAGAACCCAATTCTAATAATAAGTTGTATGCAGCCATTAGGCTGAAGGCTGGAGCCCAGTTTGCATGAACTGAAAGATGCATGTGGCAATCAAAACATAACCTAACATCTCTACCATGAAAATTAAATAAAAAAAAAGTGACGACTACCAAACAAACATTTGTAACTCCAATGTAATTAAAGTGTCATTCTAAATTAGACTCAAGATCGGTATTTTTTTAAAATAAATAAAGATTGGAATTCAATCAAAGCCAAACTTCTGCATATCTCTGAAAACTCTACTTGTACAACCCAACGCTGTCATTCCTCGCCGACGCGGGAAATGATAAAATAACATAAAGTACAATCAGCGATCTGCAATTAAAAAAACCACGTGAAGCAAACTGAAAAGATTAGCAGGCAGAAACAACCAAACACCTCTAATATGTTTCTAATTCGATCTCAAAAAAAAAATTAGGGTCGCAAAGCCATCATATGCACATGCTTCACTTCCCACAGATCAATCCAATTGAAAAATAGTAATAAAAAAATCGAAAGAAAAGCTAGGGCTTCAAACCATAATAGTTGATACAAAAGGATATATTCCCAATTTCAACAGATCGATCTAGATATAAAAAAATAAAAAAATAGAAAAGAAAAACTAGGGTTTCGGATCAACAAAATCGATGAAGGCGCTCGATTCCGAAACTCGAAAATAATCGAATATAATCAGGAAAAAAACGTGAGCAGAAGAGGAAAAGAAAACGATTGATTTTGGTAGGAGAAAAGGGGCCTTCAGATCCCATCACGAGGATGGATCGGAAGAAAGAAGGAGGCGCGGCTCGAGCAGCGGATCTCGTCGGATCTTATTCTTTGGGGTTCAGATTGAAAACTATATGGAAACCATCACGGTGGCGTTTTCGTTCAGCGATGAAACGCTTGGAGTTAGTTTTCGGCCGATCCGCCCCTCCGCCGCTTCAAAAGCAACTCCAATCAGACTCAAGATCAGTATTTTTTAAAAATAAATAAAGATTGGAATTCAATCAAAGAAGAACTTCTGCATATCTCTGAAAAGTCTACTTGTACAACCCACCGCTGTCATTCCTCGCCGATGCGGGAAATGAAGCAACCGAAAAGATTGGTAGGCAGAAACAACCAAACAACTCTAATGTGTTTTTAATTCGATCTAACAAAAAAATTAGGGTCGCAAAGCCATCATATGCACATGCTTCACTTCCCACAGATCAATCCAATTAAAAATTAGTAATAAAAAAAATCGAAAGAAAAGCTAGGGCTTCAAACCGTAATAGTTGATACAAAAGGATACATTCCCAATTTCAACAGATCGATCTAGATATAAAAAAATTAAAAAATAGAAAAGAAAAACTAGGGTTTCGGATCACCAAAATCGATGAAGGCGCTCGATTTCGAAACTCGAAAATAATCGAATATAATCAAGAAAAAGAAAACGAGAGAAGAAGAGGAAAAGAAAAGAAGAAAAAAAAGATTGATTTTGGAAGGAGAGAAGGGGCCTTCAGATCCCATCACGAGGCCGAGTGGGGATTGGGATGGATCGGAAGAAAGAAGGAAGCGCGGCTCGAGCAGCGGATCTCATCGGATCTTTTTCTTTGGGATTCAGATTGAAAACTATATAGAAAGCATCATGGTGGCATTGTCGTTCAGCGATGAAACGCTTGGACTGAGTTTTCGTCTCCACACGGCCGATCCGCGCCTCCGCCGCTTCGAGAGCCGACACCGTTCCCTTCTCTTCCCGCAGTGACCTCTCCCAAAACCCACAACAAAAGATCGTATGGGGGCGTTTGGTAACCCCAACAGGATCACCACGGGCACCACTTAACGAGACAGCCCCGCAGCACGAAATATGGGTTGAACTGCTTATTTTGGTTCTTTTTTCCTCATCTTTTTTTATCCTTGAGAACTTTTTCCTTTTTACACCTAAATATTTATAAAATCTAAAATACAGTGTGTATATATATATATATATATATATATATATATATATATTTTAAACAAAACTTTGAAACTGCATCATATATACTTATACTAATAAATATTATATTTTAATATCTATATATTGATTTATCTAAAAATATATACTGACTTGCTAAATAACTAATTTGCTTAGTGTGTACTATCTAGTAATATAATATATATTTGTAAAATGTGTATTTTGAAAACTTACATCTATTTATCTGGATGTATATATTGGATCACTGTCGGATATGCATCAAAGAATCTTGTGGTATGTATTAAAAAAACTGACGAGTATATATCACCAAGTTATGTAGTATATATTTGTGAATATGATGGTCTCGAAACTATGTATCAACTTGCTTGAAGGTATGTATTAGGTTGTTAGATAACTAATTTGCTAAATATGTATTTTCTGACCGTGTATTGTATATTAGTGAACACTATTTTTAAAAACTATGTATCAATTTATCTAGAGATACATGCTAGCTTGCTAGATGATTAATTTGCTTTGTTTATGTAATTTAGCCATATAGCCTATAATAACAAAAAGTATGCTCTGAAAATGATGATAAAAAAGCTAGCACACGCAATTTCTATTCATTTTTTGGTTTTGCATCCATGCATATTTTTTAAAAATTTTTAAATTATGGGACTAACATTCCATTAGTAGAAGGAGACCATAATTTTTAATTTTTTAAAAAAATGAAAAAAAATGATAAAATAAAAAAGCATGTCCTGCACTTTCTTCTTTGGCGCCTGCCCAACGTTGATTTTTATTTCAAAACGCACCTACTAATTTCTTCCAAAACCCACTTTATTTACTTAGTGGTGAGTTCTTATCAAGGAAGGAAACACCCACATAAAATATTATATGTGTGATGCCGTCTATAAAATTTGAAACATGCTTGCTAAAATTTCATTGCTCGAGCGAAATAGCTTATTAAAAAAATCAGACATATATATTGTATATTTGACATCATAACATTAAAATTTTAAAATTTAAACTATATCATATATAAATTAGAAAAATAATATTATTTGAGTAAGATTATATTTATATGAAATGGATTGATACACAGAAAATATTATTATATTGAGAAGAATAATAGCTCTAGCCATCAAGATTTGAAATATAAGAAAAATTAATTTTGAATCAACTAATCTACACAGAAAAAATCAAGTACAGAAATCTATATTTCTTATTTATTTCTAGAAAAAGAAGGTATTTGTTGATTGGCCAAATTTTCATTTTAGCTAAAATTCTGATGAAGAGTGGCTAGCAATTTTGAAAACATTGGAGGATATTTTGCTCTGAGAAGCTGAAAAGCAAATTCTACAAAAAGATATTTCCGATTATAGAACTCCGCCTGCTGTTGAGGGTTCCGTCGCCGGTTGGTCCGGGGATCAGGAGGTTTGGGTGGAGGGGCAAGGGTGAAGAGCGAGGAGTCAGATTTTAATATAGCATAGCAAGGAACAGTGGTGTCACCAATTTTTTAATAAAAATTGTAGTGGGCAACGGATCTCAGTGTTTAAAATCCATAACCTCCTTCATTTGGAGAAGGGGTGCAATCACTAGCCATAGTATGCTCAAAAAGGCACTACGTTTGAGAGAGCATTTTGATTATAGCCTATCATTCATATACTTTCCCTACTCCAGCAGCAACTGTAGAGATCATTACACACCTCTAGAGCAGGCTCCAAAAAATATCTAGAATCTACATTCCAATCAGATGAAGTAACTTCAACAATTGTAATTAAGCTAATTCAGGAAAATCGAGCTGCAACTATAGTGAGCGATCACCATAAGCCAAATCAAATCAACAAGGACAGATAGCAAGCCTGTATAACCGTGCATCTAAGTGTTACTCGACTTAATCACATCTTAGGCAGTTAGAAGGACAAAATCCTCTACTAAGAATCTGAACATATATACAGAATCTCAATTTGGACAAGAAGAAGCATGATACAGCTGTTTCATGTTTATAGAGGTATTGATGCAACAAGAAGCCTCCAAAGGAGAACGTTGAATGCTACACTGTCCATACTTTCAAAAACACCTAAAAGAATAAGAAAAAAAGAATTTAAATGGACTGCAGACAGAGATTTGGAGAACACCATTGCTATCGGAAAATAAAGCTTCTTTTGTACAATGCAAACAGCAGCCTCAGACCTAAATGAGGAGCAGTAAGTGATCTAACTATTAAGGCAAACTGGAAAGTGTACAAAAATACAACACAGTCAACTAAAAATATCATGACTGCATAAACTTGCAACTCCTTAAGATGAATAAAACCCAACTGCTAATTTTCCAGGCAGACCCAAGTCAAAAGAGCAGATAAACAGGACCTTATGACGCCGCTGTATCACTTTCCTCACCCTCATTCTCAAACTTGACTGGCTTTCCTTTGAGGCATTTCCTGTAATATAAAATAAGACTCATGTTAGGATAGTGTAACAGCAAACTCAAGCACCATGCTTTCAAGAAAATGTTGACAAATCAAAGGGGCATTGCGGGTTCTTGAGGCATATCTCGTGCTTGCTTATACATGAGCAGCAAGGGGCATGCATCCACGCTAGTTTCATCATATACACAAGTTTCACTTGCTAGAGAATGCCTCTAATTTTATTGTACTGATATTTGTCCGTAACAGTAGTTCTTTCCAGCAGAGTGTAGGACATGATAATCAACATGAGGCAGAACGATCATGGACAGTTTTTAGGTTCCTCGTTTATCCAGCTTGTTTTCAAAACCCAATTGAAAGAAATTAAAATAAAATCAACATGGACATTGAACAAAACAAGATGCTGACAATTTAAATAGGCTAGTTAGTGTAATTTGTTGTCAACACAGATTCAATGGAGAACCTCAGTCCTGGAAAATACACCTTGGAAAGAGTTAGACAAGCTTAACCAAAAAGACAGAAACTAAAATTAGTAGCACAAGCATAGGCATTGGTAAGAAAACATGGACCAGACATGTTAATGTGCAGCACAAAATGGTCAATGTCACATAAATATGGTGGGTTAAATCACGAATAAGTAGCAATACAAGACCTTTGAGGGAGAAAATTTTCATCTGATAAAGCCTTTTCTAGCCTCTCTTCGAATGGGGTGGCATGCCAACTAACTTTCTGATCCTGTTAATAGATATAATATGACTTAAACATACATCCAGAACCTCTAAATTCTGATGCAAAATAAGGGAAAAATCAAAATAAATAACAGAAATTTAAAAATTATACCTCTTTGTACTTGTTTGTTGAATTTGGAATTCCATTTCCATCCCACCTCTTAGGTGAAATATGATCAGGTTCCTCTTCATTCCAATGTGCAGCAACCATGCCAAGAATAGGCCTGTCTCCATCAGAACTCTTACCAGAATGAGACCTTTCCTTTGTCATAATCTCATTCCCTCCTTTGTTGTTTGTGGTTGGAGGCTTCAGCCATTGAGACAAGCTTGTGACCACAATTTGTGAACTGTCCGACCTAAAGGGTACCTTTTCTTTGCCACGCAGAGGTGTTGCCAAACCAAATGAGCTCTCACCACAGACATATTTATCTTTGTAGATGACCTCGTCGTTTTGGCTTGTTTTGTCATTTAGCATTGTGGGTCTTGGAGAGCTGGTCAATTTAGAATTATTAGGATCTGAAATAAGTAATTTCTGCTCTGTCTTCTCTTTGGTATCTGGACTATCATTGTTTTTCTGTTCAAAATGATCATGTGATTCACCAGGATTACCGCAGCCTCTACACAGCAATTTCCATTGAGATATGTTTTCCACAGGATTTAAAACTGAGTTCACATACTGTGTTCGGATCCTGGTACTTTTCTCAGTTCTGAATTTCTCTAGGTTAGATGGATAAACAGTTGCAGGAGTCTGCATCTCTTCTGTCAATTTTAGTGGAGTTGGAAAAGGTGAACATTTTGAAGCAAATGGTGAGATCTGGCTTTCTTTTCGAGATGGAGACATATCCAAGGTAACAGCTCCTTTTCCTGATTTAACTCCAGACTCATGTTTTATGCCTTCGGAGCTCAAAGACTTGATTGGAGAAACTGAGGGCATAATATTCTCAAAGTGTCTCAATGTATTATGTCCCTCAGACATAAAGCTACATTAAAACAAGGGGCAATGTTAAACATATTGTCAGTTTGAATATAAACCACGAACAGTTCAACATGTAATCAGTTTGAACAGCATATGGAACAAGAACTAAGAGGAAGAGGAAATCAGAAAATCTTACGCTCCAGGACTTTTTTCTGAAAAACCAGAATCTGCATGCATCTGTGGAGGAGTTTTGGCAAGTTGACCATGCTGTTCATCCCATAGAAGTTTCCTCCCAGCTGTACCAGGAAGCCATGAGTGGAAGTGAGGAAGCATGCAGTCCTGATCAGGAATTTGTGGAACTACTCCTTCAGATGCTTTACGAATTTCGGCAGGAGTTTCTAGCAAAACACCACAAGACTTGAGAAATTTGGCCTGATCAAAATAGCTTTAAAGTCAGTACTCTGCAATTCAAATAGAGTAATGATTTTGCCAAATCTAATTTAGAAACCAAGCAACATAACATGGGAAAAGAACTGATGAGCATTATTTAGCCGCCTAAAAGGGCAGAAGCATAAGACAGTATTTCACAAGGTATATCAAGCATGCACATTTTCCATAGACCATAAGGGAAACAATTAAAGAATGTCATTTTTCATGTCAAAAACTTTCTTGCACAGAAATAACCATCCATATGTTTACAAGATGTCCCTGCTGCCAATGTTGTCATGCACCTACAAATTGAAAATCGATCTATGCTTATTGTAGACGCAGAAGTGCCTTATTGTAGATGCAGAACTGCCTTCTGCTGAAAGGATCACTATGCTACTCAGAAACAACCTTTGTGCTTAATTCATAAGTAATCAGTTATCACCATTAAAAACAAGTACTGTGCAGAAGTGATTATGGGAAATATTTTCTACTTAAGATTTGAACCTAGAATTATTGTTATGCCGAATGATAAACCCAAAGATTTAAGTGCAAATCCATATCCTGCTAAAGTATGCTGTGTATGGTAAAGCAAGGTTACCTACAACATATTTGGGTAGCTTGTGCAACAAGCTTGTATAGTAGCGAAAGCTATATCCTACAGTTCCACATAGATTGATACTATATCAACCTGAATTGGCATTGATAATTCATCTAGACATTCATAAAAGTATTGTGATTTTGACATAAATAATTTATCACTATCCTTAATTAGATTTTAATTTGAAAAAAAGAGCAAAATTGATAAGTTTTTGCTTAAAAGTTCAAGATCCTTTTTGTAGATTTTTGCAGAATGGAATCCTAAATTACATTAGTCTTTGTTCAGTTTGTAGGTTAAATATCATTATAGGGTAACAATATATTTAGATTGTTTTAATCAGCAACTACATGTTTCAACCTTGATGTGACAAGAGAAACTAGAAATTCTTAGTTGAGTGCTTAAATAATATATACATCCCATCACAGAACAATTAAAAGAATAACATAGGTCCTAGAAGAAAGAACAAGTTAATTCATCGCATCTTAGTGTGCCTTTAATTGTAGCATAAGAATAGGTTTATCTATCACATCTTAGCATGCCTTGAAGTGCAGTGTATCTTTTCACGCAGTGCACACCATGTCTTGGCACAGAATAGTAAAACATGAATACCACCCACTGATCCCTAAAAACAGAGGAACAATATAAATACTTTAGCCCTTCCGTAGACCACAAAGTGTGGTGAACAGTTGAGAAACATGACAACTTCAATAAGAGAAAAATATAGGGTACAAGGTCACATAGAATTAGGCACGTCATGTACTTGGTGGCCATGAATAGGTACTAGAATGTGGCATGTGCAGTGCACATGTTTTTTTTGTTTTAATTAAAAATATTTAAATATATATAAACAATAAATTCTAGATGGACTTGAACCTTCGATCTTTTGGTTAACAAGCACACAACTTAGCTACCAAACTTTGATGGTATGGGAAAAATGCAAGGTGTGGAACATAGATGAAAGGCGGAATGAGAAAGGGGGATAGGGAAATGTGGACATTGAGACATGCCTCAAGCACGGTTATAATAGGAGAGTTGCCATTATATAGTAGAACCGACAGTACTATCCATAATCCCATATTATGCAGAGTGATAACAAAGGAAAAAGAAAAAAGATAGGTAAACAAAACAAGAAACATGCACAATACAACAAGAAGGGTTCTTCTTCTATTATAGGTTATATTTCATTCCTATATAATGACATATAGTTCTTTTAGAAATCTAATGCAATAACTTTAATCAAGTAGCATGTGGTGTTTAAAACAACAAAAGCAGCCACAAAAGTCTGAAAAAAATAAAGCATTGAAAGAGAAAGATAAAAATAATCCCAACCCCCCTCCCCTCCAACACAAACACATTTGTTCAACCTCAAATAGTGTGGGCATCCATTAAACAACCATCTGCTGGCTCATATCCGCATGTCTCGTAGCATATAATTAAGATAAATAATGCCAACCAGCCTTGTCTCAGCTGGTTGTCATTCATGTCTTCAAGTGGGAGGTCCAATTTTCAAAACCTGGTGGTCACAACCCCGCAATATTTCTCTAGAAAAAATTAAATGAATAACGGTAGGAGTTACATCAGCACAAACTTGTTCAGGTTGTCACCTAAATGCACCCCTTGTATCACATCAACAACCATGCAGTACACAAAGTACTCTTAAATCCTTGCATACAACTAGGCTGGACACCTTGAGTAGTCACCACAAAAGAAAAAGGATGACCTAGAAAATATAACCATATTTGTAGAACAGGATTATGATAGAAAACACAACTTTAAACTGCATATGAGATGAAAAGTACAGAAAATGAGACTCTTGAAGCAAATAATCAAGAAAACCAGTTCATATGGGAGTGATTGCATGTACAGGAACGCTGAAACAATGCTCTTGAAAGTTATTTGAACTAATGACATGTTGAAACATCTATAGCAACCAGTATTAGATTATGAGATAGTGATATTATATTGGAAAGATAAGTTTAAAGATACAAAATGCATTTAGAGTGAGGATCATGACTGACAAAGCAGCATATGACACAACTTCATTGCATTTAAACATCAGTTTCTATAGAAGTTTTCTAATAGAAAACCATATAATTCGAAAATCAAGATGCAACAAACAAATTGTAGGTACAGCAGTTATTTCGAGATATTATAGGTAAATGAATCGATAAATTACAGAATTTTATAATGTTGAGATTACAGAGAAAGGACTTAAATGACAAGCAAAATAAGAACTCTGTGCGAAGAATTGTAAAACAGACCTCATGCTTAAGTTGTCTCTCTAGGCTGCTGTCCTTATCAACGTTATCCTTCGAACTTAGATGTCTTACTTGCTCGCAGGTAGAATCTTGCTCTTCTAATATAGAAAAAGATTACACACAAAAAAGAGGGAAAAGTTAGCTCTATTTCACAACCGGATACACCAGAAAATTTCCACGAGTTTCAAATATTGAAATCAGTGACTACCTTCTCGCAAGAAAACAGAAGCAAGCTGGTTTTTTGACGGCAACTTCTCTTGATTGATCTATGGAGATCACACGTACATCCAAAATTAAGCATATATATGGAGCAATTGATGTCCAAAAAGGCAAATTCAATGAATTGTTAACCATAAACTATTCAAAATTGAAAAAAAAAATCCAGAAAAAGAATCTGGACATAGCCATACCGTGCTCGTAGAAGGAATCGAGCTGGAAAACAGATGAGCCTTCCGCCGGTCATCGCCTTTAAGCCGAAAGCAACCAAAAAGACACCCCATTTCCGATCAGAATCCTCGAATAGAACTTCTTCGACCGCTTCAAAATCTCCTACGAGGGAGCCGAGAAAGGGAGAAGGATTGATCTCCGAGCTCGCGAACGAGATCGAGCCCTTGCTCCCAGCAAGATCGGTCGACTTAGGGTTTTAGAATCCCCAGTCTCCTTCGACTTCAGGGTTCCGAAATGGGAAGTCGGAGGAGAACTGGAGAAGAGAGCTTCTAGTTCTTGGGATTGAGTTGGGTTTTAATTTGGTGGAATTTGAAATTTAAATTGGTTGGGACGAGGGAAAGAACGAAAATAGAAAAGAATTGGGAAGCCGACCGTTTTACGTGTTCCTGCCTGAGTGCTGCATACCGTGCTGGCTGTGGGGTGGTTATTGAAAAACTTTTTGAATTATTCAGAAACATACCATTATTCTTGAATAATGCATGATGTTCTACTATTTATGGATACCTAACATAAAAAAAAAACCTTCATGTATAGCACTCTAATGATGTCATATATCTATTATTAGTGTGGTGCTTTTCTGTTATCATTTATTATTTTTTTCCTCTTTGTATTTATTTCCAAGTGACAAATATTCTAATATTTTAAAAAGGTCTATACTATTTTATGTTTTGCTATTTTATTTTTACTTTTTTCTATTGCTTGAACTTCTTCCAATCATCTGACAGATTTGCTATTTTTTAAAAAAAACTTGAATCATTAACTTTAGGATAAATTACAAAATCTCCCCCGATGTTTATGTTTACTATATTTAGTGCCAATATTTTGTAAAACCAACACCGATACCTAATTAAATTAATGGTATTAATGAAACTGTTTGCTTAATGTAAAAAGTTAAATTTGTCCCCCATGCAAATAAAGAGACCGAAACAATCACATTCGTCGGTTCTCGATCCCTCTCTAGCTCTCTCAATCTCTCACAATCTTTCTTTCTATTTCACTCTCTCTCAATCTTTGTAAGCATGGACCTTTCTTTTAGAGAGCCAAGACCCTCCCCTCAGCACCAGCGAGGAGCTACACCTTGAGAGCAAATATCTAGGCCTCCGATGTGGCCTCGACAACACCGAGCAAGGCTTTGTGAACCTCAAAATTCTTGAGGACACACTTCAAGTGATTGGCCTCGATGACCAAGTCCTCAGAGGTGGTGGCAGCAAAGGTAATGGAGACAAAAGCGCATAGGTCCTCATAGGTGTGGAGGAGCACGGTGAGGTCCTCCTTAATGCAAACGAGCTTGCCTTCAAAGAGGAGGACTTCGACGGGGAGAGAGCATTTGTCTCGCTTAGCATAGTGGAGCTTCTTGCGGGTGTTTTCAAGCCAAGCTTGAGCTCCCATTTCTCATGTTGAAGGGCTTGGATCTTGCCAAGAAGGAGGTCGATGGGGCCATGAGCATCGGCATCCGCATCATGTTATTTATTTAGGCTCGAATCTAACCCGGCCTTTGAACCTATTTTCCAGACTTGAGTTCGCTACTTATCAGGCTTCGGGCTTTCAGGCTGGGCTCTTGGATTGTCTCCTTCTCTTTTTTTCCAGATCATGGTCTGAGCCAATGAGAGCAGAATAGTGGAAAAGGGGACGGGGACCATTGGTGTTGGAGCCGAGCCATGGATGAGGAGGGAGAATTGGAGAGATGGACGAAAGCAACGAGGTAATTTCATAATTTGTATATTATAAATATTATTTGTATTATATAAAATCGGGCTCGGGCTGGGTTGATATAAACTCAAACTTGGGCCATTTAATTGGCGGGCTCAAATTTCAAGCCCGGTCTAGCCCTTTGGGCATGTCCAAAGTGGTCCGCATTTGGGCGGGCCAAACAAGCCCCCCGGGATTTGAGCATCTCTAGTTCGAAGTAACCATTCTAGCATTATAATAATTTTAGGAATAGCATTGTGTCACTTATGTTAATATTTAGTATTTAAAGAATGACCATTATTTATCTATTATTTCATTGTATATGTCGTAGCATGATGACAATGATCGCCATTATTTAAAATTGCATTATTTACCTAAAAAAAAAATATGTTTGAATTACAACTAGAAGATAAGATCACCTTGGGAAATAAGGATGCAAGGAAGATCCATCGTAGAATTCTCTCATTCTCACCATCGTTGTGCCCATCACCTTGGCGATAAGATCCTTGAATTACAACTGGGTTTTGTCAAGGATTTCATGGGATTTGGATGGCACAAGCTCTGCTCTATTTAATTTCATCTTGTTTTAAAATTGAGAAATAAGGATGCAAGGATGGAGGAGTTTGGGATAGGGACTGGGAAGGGTAGAGGAGGAGCTTCCAAAATATAGGGTCATCTCCTTTTCCTTGGAGGCATAAATTTTATGTTACCTAATTATCTGCTTGGGGCCTGTAAAGTTGTTAATGACTATACATGGCTGTCACCTGCTTCTAAATGACTTGCTAAGGCTTTCTAAATAACCTGCTAATTTGTCCCAATTGTACATAAACTAACTAGCTAAAATATTTATTTTACTAGCAAAAAAATTAATTTCAATTTTCCAATATCAATTGTAAGGGTTTGTTACATCGAAGACAATTTCAGGCTTAGATATGACTGGCCTTATATATGCTCCTTTTGCAAGGCTCAATCTATCCAATTTCATTAGGATAGTGAAAATTACATAGTTAAAAGAGGTAGAAAAAGGAAGGAGAGAGAGAGAGAGACTGATTCATGCAATTACCTCATGTTATAGAGTTGGATAGTATCGAAGCCAGGCCTCTTTTGTAAGATCATGCAAGATCTCCATCCAGGCTTAAGCTCAATGTGGATGCTAAAAGAAGGCTTGGGTGACCTAGTTCATGTACACCCTCTGCTTAGGGATATCTTGACTTTTAATTCAATGTCATTGCTATAAATCAGATTTTCTTTTTGGAAAAAGATTACAAATCGAACACTAATCGCTAGTTGTTAACTTAGCAGAAGACATGAGGTGCAACAAGTGCGTAATACCATTCCATCCAAGAAAAAAGTCTAATACCAACTATAGATGTAAAAAATGCAAAAATGCTCAATAAGTTGCTTGGGATCTTTTGAAATTAATATATGATGGCCCACGATATGGCGCAAAAAGGCATATATTATTGTGATAGCTCAAGATGAACAAAGTTGAAATCTATGTCTTACATATTACATTGATGTTTGTCAGTTCGCAAGCTTTAAGTTTTGTTTTCCTTTTTCTTTATTGTGTGTGTGTTTTTAGTTTTGTTCTGTTTTTTGATGGATGGTCCTGGTTAGATGATTGCTTTGTCCATTATTCTTTGGAATTAGGATTTAGGACACCTCTTCTCCTTGCAATTCTCTTGGGGTTATTTATTTATTTATTTTTTTCCATTGCAAAGTATAAATAGAAACAAAGTTGCCAAACTTCCACCTCATGCCAAGTGCCTAACTCTTTATAGAGGATCGCAATTAGTTGGAATTGACTCGAACCTAACACGAAAATGACTTGATCCGGACCAAACTTGGACCAATTCGAGTCATGTTCATAAAGCTATGTTCCACTTGTCTTTTAACTTTTACAAAGTTGGTTCCAATGCAGCACAACCATGTGGCATCTTTATTTAAGATAACTCATTAGAGCAACTTCCCTCTCAGCCACCTAACTTGACATCTAGATTCCCTCTACTAAACTTCTAAATTTTGTTTTCTCTCCCAAATGTGCACTAAAGTCATAAAAACATGACCCCAAATATGAAACAAAGTGATAAGCTTCAAGGAGCATATCACACTACCTTACAAAAAGAGATTCTTTTGTGGCAAAGGATCCAAAATAAAAGAAGCTTCCAAAAGGCCAGCGAATATTGTCTCCAAAAGGGATTGGAATTGCTTCCACAGTTACACCATTCTTTCAAATGATTGTTTGGCAAACCGGGATCACGACAAATCATCAAAATAAGCATCTTCTTCACTGATTCTTGAGTCATAAATTTTCTATCGACAGAAAGGTCAGCTGAAGAACCTTGTTAAGAGACCAATTATTATTGCTTGCTTATGTGGATGTAGATTCATATTCGGTTAAGACCATATCGGACATAGTTATATGATAAATATGCAACAATTTGATATAAAGATAGAAAGCATATGTAATCATGCCATGTCAAATGTAAAGTTGAAATCATTAATTCATTCTTAATTTATAATTGGATAGCACAAAAAATGTGTAAACACAATAAATGTGTGGATTTAGGTTCGAATTCGTCTAAGACCATACCAAATATAGTTATATGATAAAAATATAATCATTTGATATAAAGATTAAAAAACATGATCATCTCATAACTAATGGAGAAGTTGAAATCATCGACTCTAAACATAGAATTAGATGGCATATATAAAAATGTATAACCATAATAAACTCTGTAATTTTTAGTATTATGCTACTAATTATCAGTTAAGATTACTTCATGAGTTGAATTGGCTTTGTTGGTCCTTGGATGTTGAACAGCTGCAACTGTGACTTGTGGATACATAAGAACATATAAAATTGCTACTTGAAAAGTTGAACTAGATAAAACATAAATAAATAAAATATGAATCAATTGATTTAATTTAATTTGGATTGGAAAAAATTGGAGAGTTCGCATGCATTCATTTTTGCTCGGCTGATTCAAGTTGATATATGTATATAAATCCAATAAGGAATTTTTTTTTTTTTGATTTATATGTAAATTCTAGTTGATTTATGCATCACAATCAATAAGGCTATGATCATGCATAAAATTCACTTCAAAAACTATTGCATCTTTTTCTTCCGCTACTTATAATTTCAGCCAACAAATTTCAAGGAATCCTCAGCATCGAATCTCCATGGCAGTTAAATGTTTCCCATACTAGAAGAAAGCTTGGGGAAGTTCAGAAGGCATCTTGTGATCATTGCTAATGTTAAGGTGCAACAGCTGGTAATTTAGCTTCCAACCTCCATTTGAAAATGTTTGCTTTCCAACCATAAGGTGTCACTTGGCAGCAATTGCATGGCCAACTATATATCATGCACTCGAGACAATGCCGTTGCATCCTTTTGCTACCTAAATTGCAATTCTTTCTTGTTCTTTAGTCTCGAATGTTGTTTCACACACTTGTTCCCAGAAAGCTCCAAAATGGACTGAATAAGCAAAGTCTAAGGGATCTTTTCAACTGAATGTTAGCAGCACGCAACTAGAAGATACCTAGGAGAAAAACAACATCTTGATGTCACATAACATTATGGCTAATACAATAACTATATGGACTTTTATATGTAAACCATGAACCATGTCGCAAACTTAGATTTATGTTCAAGAACATGTATAGTTTTGGGTTTTTATAGATAGTCCATGGCATCATGCATCTAAACAACTAGCATCATTCCGCAGACAAGCTGACAAAGCCAAGTTGCACTGTGCTCGGTCTTCGCTTATTTGTGCTACATCGGTTTGCCATATAAAGTTCGACCTATTTTTTCGATATAACAAGATCCATTCAGGTTAGATGTAAGCAACTTGATTTAGTTTCAGTCCTAATCATCTCCTTGTAATCTCCATAATGTAACTTATTTTGCCAACTTCAAAACAATTAAAAAAAATGCTCGAGTTGGCGATAGATCAATCAAGTCATGTGAGAGAGGTGAACAAATGAACATGGTGATGTGCAGAGTATCAAGCAAAGCCGTCCACATCTTTCATTGTTGTCATCAAGGCCTATTACAATTCTTATAATAAAACAATCAGTCAGTCATTATAAGATCATTTTCTATCATGCTTGTTACATGGAATCTTGACGGGCTAAGATCCTATGCCTTCTTACTGGAGATTAATCTGTTTTCAAGCCCTCGTACGATAGCGAAGTCATTTTTAAACCTAAATCATCTAGAACCACATGATAAAAAAGTCCAGCAGTCAAATTAGCATGTTAGGCACAATTATCAGATCAAAACTTTAGTTAGGTTTCCCATGAGTGTAACGTTCGTAACTCATCCCACTTGTTAAGTTTAGCCAAGCTTGAGGTCGCAGGCTATGCTTAAGCTTGGCTTGAATTATAATTCAAGCCTGACTAATTCAAGCCTGACTTCCAACCACAAGGCTAGATCAATTAAATTCAAACCGAGCTAAACTTGTTGATGAATAGCTTGCTCAAGATACTATAAAGTTTTTCGAGCTAATCTCAACTACAAAAACTCATCTAGTATTCAAAATGTATATCAACCTATAAGTACTTCATTAAGTAATCGATCAATATTAACCACAATTCAAACAGAAAATGTTAGTAAATAATAATTAAATTATATCAATTTCTATTTATGTTTCAAGACAAGTACCAACTGAGGTAGACAATTGTTAAATTTGCTAAAATAATTTAAACTTAGTTTCTAAGCTCAATCTCAAAACATTGACAATACAAAGAGTTTTGTTAAGCCGAATTCTAGTAATCCACAATTCAAGCCAAAAACAATTCGCAACCAACTCACATCTTCTAGCCAGTATAATACCTCCAACATATTATTAATCATACCATGCTAAGGGATCTCCGTAGCTCACTTGACACCCTATACCTATACCAAAACTGAATGGTGTTTAATTAGTGAAAAACTTAATTCTTAAAACAAAAATATAAAAAATTATGGAGCTCAAGATGCAGTCTTTGATCATCCCTCCATGTCCAAAACAAATACTTTTGTTTTATTTTATTTATTATTATTATTTTGGAGGTGGTGGATAAAATACTCTCACTCCCGGGAATAAGACAATGAGTATATATTGGGCAGGGAGCCCGGGCTACGGTCCCTAAAGGCCGGTATCAGGCCAACGGCTAAAATACGATTTAAAAACAGTAGCGGGGTTACCGAAGGGGATGTTGTGTCCAATCCTCGGAGAAAAACCTACCAAAAACCTCTCCTTTCCAATCTCTCTCTCTCTCTTCTCGCGTCCACTGTTGCATCCCGTCTCTCTATTTAATCCCAGTTCCGTTAAGGAAGAATAGCCGAGGCGAATCGAAGAAGGCAGTGCGAGAGAAAGCGATGTCTGGCTCTGTTCTTTGGCTCTCTTCGCCCCCAGAGACCGGCCGGAGCTCTGTTCTTCGTCAACAGTTTTTGAGCCGGAGGAGGAATCGGGGGAGAAGCAGGGGGGAGCGGAGCTGTGGAGTTGTTTTGCCTAATGGGTGCTCGGTTTTCTCGAGCTTGGTCGCGGCACCGCCGAGGCCTTCGGAAGAGGTGGTCCATGATGTGGTCCTCAAGCAGGCGGCGCTGGTCGGAGTGACGAGAAGGAAGAAGGCGGCGGCAATGGAGGTGTCGGCCCCAATGGGCTGGAATCTACTAAATGAGGCTTATGATCGGTGCGGGAAGGTCTGCGCCGAATATGCCAAGACTTTCTATTTGGGTAAATTTCCTATGAGCGATTGGGTATAGATCTATAGTACATATATCAGCATAGATAAATAATTGTTTGGACTGGGTTTTTGGGGTGATATATTACTGAAAGTTGAAAATTTTGGAGTGCTAGATTCCATCTTTTTGTGATTTGGATTGGAAATATGTCTTCAACATTTGGTTATTTGGTTCTAATATCTTCTGTTGTTATTATGTTTGTAAATAAGACTGTCTGGTTTCTTTCAATTTTTGGATTCTGCTGGAATTAATTTCTTTTTTACTTCTTACATGGGTTTCTGGTGTTCTTTCTGAGGCATTTGACTGCTACAATTATCAACTAATTGTCCATGTTGAGAAGTTTGCTGGTCTCCTTTAATTTTAAAATGACCAAAGCTTGTATAGGTGGAAAACCACCTCGAGCCCAACCTTTGGAAGTTGCCTCCTGCTCAACAAGCAGCCTCCCTATTTTGCAACTAATGAGCTATCTCTTATTATGAAGTTTTCATATTTTTGAAGAAATTAATTTGGATATACCCATAGTAGAGGCATGTTATAATTTGATGATTTCTGATGATACTTAGGAACATTGCTCATGACTCCCGAGAGGCGAAGAGCTGTTTGGGCTATCTACGGTATGCTGCTTTAAACTTTCATCTCTAAAACTTTAGTTAGTGGAATAATTCACCACAGGTCTTGTTAATGACTCACAGAAATCAAAGAATCACTTCACTTATTACACGTTTATAATCATAAGATTTAGTGGGACAATCTCTTTTGTGGACAGAGATTTTAATAATTTTTTATTCTAGTATAGAATTCAGACATGTAAGTTTATGATCAAGCTAGACGAAATGGAGATTTTCATATTCTGTCACATGGTGAATTTCAAGAGTTGTATGTTGAAGAGGCAAATTACAAAAAAAAAAAAAAAAAAAAAAATCTTTTTGTTTAACATGAAAATATATTGCTTCTGCATACTGATAGGAGTAGGCTTGATCAAAGTAGTTTGACATTGTAAAGGAAGGTGACCCATCAAAAAGATAGGAATGAATGGATAAATGCAAACAAATGATGTCTGACTAGTAGCTTCGTTCTTTCTTTCTTTTTTCCCCTCCTGATGAAGAAAAGCCAATTGGCCACAACAGAGAAGGTCAATTTCTGACCAGTTTTTGCCCCTGATAAAGAAAGCCAATAGCACCATGACACAATAGGTCAATTTTTTGCCTTGTCAGAGACGAAAATTTGGCCAAACATGGCAGTAGCTTTCCACTTATAAAACACATCAAATTCATGCCTGGGTATAAATTAACCATGTCACTTTTTGTCCTTTAGATAATGTTCTTCCCCGTAAATCTAATGATTTATGGTTTGGTACTTTAATGTTGTCCTGACTTTCTGATTTCATAACTCAGTATGGTGCAGAAGAACTGATGAACTGGTGGATGGGCCTAACGCCTTCCATATAACTCCTACTGCACTGGATCGGTGGGACAAGAGGTTGAATGATCTATTTGAAGGTCGTCCATATGATATGTTTGATGCAGCTCTATCAGATACCGTTTCAAAATTCCCTGTAGATATTCAGGTGATTTTAAATAAGCAAAACTGCAATCTACTAAAACATAATAACAGTTAGATTTCTTTTGATATAAAGCCATTAATGTACATATAACTAAACCCTTGCATGCATTTTTTTAAGTTGTTTGTTTTCTCTCCCCCACTTCCACAGCCCTTCAAGGACATGATTGAAGGAATGAGATTAGACTTGAAGAAATCAAGATACAAACACTTTGATGAGCTATACCTCTATTGTTACTATGTCGCTGGGACAGTGGGGCTTATGAGTGTTCCAGTAATGGGCATCGCCCCAGATTCTAAGGCTTCAACAGAGAGCATTTACAACTCTGCCTTGGCACTTGGAATAGCTAATCAGCTAACCAACATACTCAGGGATGTTGGAGAGGAGTAAGTTTCATCATATATAACACCCACATTACTTTTTCATTTGTCTATCAATATTCATGCCAATATAAACTTCTGCAGAGTCACCTCTCTAGACACTTATAAAATTAATAAATAAACATATTTTATTATATTTTCAAGTCCCTGTTTAAGAGATTTCATCTCCTTATAAGTTTTATGTTTCCAATAGCTGGAAGAAATCCTATATGATGTTGCTATTCTGATTAGCTTTGCATTATATGAAAGACTAGTAACTGCTAAAGCACATATGTATCTTTATATATATGTGTGTGTGTGCGTGCGCACGCGCGGTTGACAGATCTGTTTGTGAGCAGTTATAATTTTTATGCTATATAGTTTGTCTTCGCAACGTAAAAATAGAATTGCATCTTGTATGCTTAGTTTGTCTTGACTTATGTGCAGTGCCAGGAGAGGAAGAATATACCTCCCACAAGATGAACTGGCACAAGCGGGTCTGTCAGATGACGACATTTTTCAGGGTAAAGTGACTGATAAATGGAGGAATTTTATGAAGGATCAGATTAAGCGTGCAAAAATGTTCTTTGATGAGGCTGAGAAGGGCGTTGCTGAGCTCAATTCAGCTAGCAGATGGCCGGTATGAAAAAATATGCTATGTATATCAATCTAAAGATGTGTAAACATAGTTGTCTCCACCAAAGTTTGAAATCTCATGGGACAGGGGTGTCCCAGTTTCTCCACAGGACAAGATTCCCCATTGTCCTGTCCCATCCCAACGGCCAGCCTGATCGAGCATGCGCGTAGATACCCTCGTCTCTCTCACCTTCTTATTTTTTTTTTTCTTTTCTTTTTCTTCTTTCTTTCCTTTCTTCCTTCCATCTGTTCTTTCTTTTTCTTCTTCCTACCTTCACTTGTTTCTTCCCTCTTTCCCTTCCTTTCTTTCCTTCCTATTCTTCTTCTTTTCTTTCTATTCTTCTTTCTTTTCTTCTCCTTTCATTCCATTCTTTCTTTCCTTTTTCTTCTTCTTTCCTCGCATGGATGGATTTAAAGAGTTCCACTCCTATCCTAATCCCATTTTCTCACACGAGTGGGACAAGATGGCTACACCACTCCGTGGGCATCCCACCTAGACCTGAAACCTTGTTCTAAACATCTGAGGCATTCACCTTGGTATGGCCTTTTAGAGCAGACACTCATTAAATTTCTGACATATCTCAGAATTAATTTGCTATATCATGAAGTGTGCTATATCCACACTTCAGATGCTCAACATATCATATTTTTTGTCATATCATGACATGCCAAAAAACAATTGCAGGTTTCTGCATCATTGTTGCTATATCGGCAGATTTTAGATGCCATTGAAGCAAATGATTATAACAACTTCAGGAAGCGTGCATATGTAGGAAAGACAAAGAAACTAGTCTCATTACCCATAGCATATGCCAGAGCACTTCTGGGCCCTTCAAAAGTTTCTAGCATGGCAAAGGTATGATCTTACATCTCTCTTATGGTTTCCTTGTATCTTTTGTAGTTTTTGTGCCACGCAGAGTATATCACAGTATATCTTGTAGGTTGATTGATTCTTTTACAGTTATACCAGGGGGATTTGATTAATTCCAAAGAAGAAAGATGTAGTTGTAGCTTACCAGTTCACTCACAACTGAAAAAACATAATATAGTGTGTTTGCGTGTATTTTGCAATATGTGAATCAATATAATATAATGAAGCCTCCTCAACTGTTTACCGAATATACACAGCTACATCACATTTGAATACATGCTCGAAGTGCATTGTCTACATACTCAAGATATATATGAATTGCATCTATTTACTTTTGAATTTGTGAAAGTGAGAAAATTATTCCACATAAATTCATAAAAGCCAGTCTATGTTATTAGCTGTTACCTAGAAATAACTTTCTCAATTCTGGCCCTATGTGCCATAACTCTGGGAAGTGCTAAAGCAGTAATTCAGTGTGCATCTTAAAATAGAGATCTATTGTTAGAACAAGCTTAAAGATGAACGGTGAGCTTGAACAGAATTTTAGAAATGTGGATTTTTTACTGTAACTCTGTGGCATGATATCATCATTTTCACCTTAATTTTGAGAATTTTACAGCACCTGTATATATTAGAAGTGTGATAATATCAGAATTCATCCAATTGATTATGAATGGTACTTTGAGATCAAATATCTTGCAGTATTGATCAAGAAATCCATTGCATATTAATAACATTTTTTATGGATACTTCTCCGTAGATGAAATACTTAAAAGTCTCGCTCAAGTGAAAATTGAAAGCAAATATTCTGTTGTTTGGTGCTTTCCAAGGTCTAGATACAGCTAATTATAACCAATAAACAATCCTTAAATGGCTTTGCAAAATCTGATTTTGCTTGTAAAATAAAGATGCTGAAAAAGCATTCAGACTCCTTTTTGTTCACTGCAAGGTGGTTATATGATTTTTGGAATTATATCTTTGGCTGCAATTGGTGTTGCATGAAGACTGTAATTTTTGGAAAAGCCTCGACAGATTTACAACTGTTATTCAAAATGAGCAAGAGATTAGCACCAACAGTATCTTCACAAATTCAGATAGAGATGCAATTCAAACATATGCCTAACCTGATCAGGGGTCCACTCACGTATGGCTACATACCATATAAATATAAGTGATGCTGCATACACTGAAATTCTGTGCCCATGTCACTGTCTTGAATAATGATTCTCACAAACCAAAGTCCATCCTTCTTCCTTGAAATCCTGATATGCAAGCAAATCATGCAATACAACAGATTATGGATTCCAAATGACATAGCCATGCGGAGATGCTCTGTTTCTTCTGATGAGTGGGGAGTTGGTCTTGCAGATTAAGATCCCAAGCTAATTTCATCTGGTCAGAATGTTTGTCTCAAATGATGCTGCCTGTACCCAGACATCATGAACTCTAGAAAAACAATTGAGACAGTCTTTGTGTGGGTGCTTTATTTTTTTGTTTGGAATGTTGGGGGTGGTTGCTTTGTATGCATCTGAAGCATAATTATGTACAATATGTGAGATAAAGTCCTTACATCCAGAAATACGAGGATCTGCACTTGTCAATATATTTCAGATGGTCAATGCAATAGCAACAAAGCCTTCATCAACTTCACTGATACAAATGAATTGCATGATCCATTTCTTATTTGTTATTGCTTTCATGTCTCTGGTTGGTAATAATCAGGTTCCAGAATTGCACATCACAGTATTTTTGGAACTTTTTTACTGACAATGTTGGTTCCTAAGAAGTTACTGATAAAGCAACCTTGAAAGGCTTTGGGATTCCCATAGTTCATTTCACCAACCTCACAAATTTAATCAAGTTATTGCTTAGGTGGTTTAATTTCCAGCGGCCATATCTGTATTTTTACTGAATCTAAAATGGGCGCACGAAAACTTACAGGACATCCACCTATGACTTTAGGCTCTCTATCTATTCTTCCCACTAATACAATTAAATTGCTTCTTCGCAAACTGGAATATGCCAAAGAAACCCTTCACTTGTTTGGATCTGGCGACTGGCTAAATGCAAATAATTCTCTGCAAGAAACTCAGTTAGTACTGTTTGTGCCTTTACAGCAAGCTCATCTTCTGTGTTGCTCTTTAATGTAAGAAATTCTATTGTTGTAGGTGCAGTCTCATAATTTTCCATTATATTGATTTATAACATTTATAAACAGGTGAAGCTGATCACATCGGCAGAAGTTGCAGATGCTGTCCTTGCTCAATCCATGAAGATTAAGGAGGCACTTAGCAAGATATTTCCAAAAGAGAGCTTGCATTAAAAGAGGTTCATTTGTGCAACAGTGCAATGTCGACTGCACTAGAAGATCACATTACTGTGTCACAAATCGAAGAATGGGTCAATGAACTGCAAACAAGGATGCAGCAGGGGACTGCCTAGTTTTGTACAGCAGTGATACCAAGACGGAAATTTGCCTGAAAATCGAGACAAGAAACAAATTCTGAATTGATGCTTTGTCTGAGCACAAGATGAAAAGGAAGTCATGGTGGTATTAAAGGGAAGAAACCTGCTATCCAGAAAAAAGAAATGAATATAAGTGATGATTATACATTTTGGAAGTAAATTCAACTGTTATGGACTCAGCCGGTGGTGTATTCTTGTCAGACCATATCAATGAGAAAATCTAATTAACAAGGAATGGCTTAAAGACCAGAAGATCTATGGGTTGCTAGCATGGGTGGATGGACCACCCTTGGTGCTATATGGATTCTTTTCGGTACTAAAATAGTTTGCATTAAACAAAGATGATTCATATACAGTAGTTAATCACAATCAGTGTTTCAGATTATTGCTCGTCCAGTACCTGCTACTGATGCAATTACAGCAAATTTTTGGACAAAAAAGGACTAATTCAAGGTTAAGAGCCAGATGTAAAGTAATTTTAAGGTAGCCATGTATCATTTTTGTTGAAGAAAAGTAAAGATGGACTGCACTTGGGACTTGGTGGTTCTCTGACTTATTTGACACAGGGAAGGTGACTTGTGGCTTGGCTGGCTAGTGCATAGGTAAATATAAATGCCACTTATCTTTTCCCAGAAAATACAACATATTGTTAGCAATCTAGTAATTAACTGCATGGAAAAGATATGATAGACAAATAAAAGGTTATATAACCCAAAACAAGGCCAATGACATGCTAAGCCAATAAGAAATGCTGCTAAATCTCTATAGCTAACAAGTAGAGACGCCAAAGAAGTTGGCCTCAGATGTGTTGACTTTTACAGCTTCAGGTGATTAAACTGAAAAACAGGTTGCTGGTGTTGCATTCAGAGTTGGTGGTGTGTTAAGACTTCTAGTTGATAGTTTCTGTAACATTTATTAAGTCATTATGTAATGATTGTCCCCTTCTAAACCACAGCACCCTACATGGACTTTGCATCACCCAGAAGGCCAAGGACTTGGTCCATCATTATATGCATTTGGTCATTACACCAGGAATATTCAGGGGATCCCTTAAACCAGCGGCAACTCAAGTTGGTCCATAGTTACATAACCCGGATAACACCAACAAAAGAAATTTGTCAGGCGGACCTAAATTTTATATGTCATCAAATTTTATCAGCCTTCATGCACCACAAATTAGCAAAGAAGGCAACTGGTCAGAATCTATTGAGTTTCTAGCCTCAAGATGAGGATGGGCACCATGGACAGCGGCTTTTCCAGCATTCCCCCGTGAATTGTGTCTTCCCTATTTCTTATATATAGGATCATGGGAGATGATATCTTCCCGAACCGTCCAGTTTAAGGCATACCAAGCCATACAGATGGCAGACCGGTATGTTTCTACTCCTTAATTTAAGAAATTGGTGAGAAAGGAAGAGAGGGAGAAGGAAAGAGAGGAAGAGAGAGAGAGAGAGAGAGAGCGAGGAAGGGAGAGAGAGAGAAAGTGAGGGATTGAGAGAAAGGGAGGGAGAGAGAGGGCTTTCGAGCTCCTTCGACTGTGGCATAATATGGGTGAAGCCTCCTGCTTTGTTTCAAAATCTCTGGTTACATTATGCTGCAGCCTTTTTAAAAAAAATTTAAAAAAAGTGGTTGGAGCCCTTGTTATGTTGCGGGTGGAGGAGAGGAGGCTCGAAAGTCCTCTCCCTCTCCAGGCCTCTCTCTCCCCCTCTCCCTCTCCCTCTCTTCCTCCCCGTCTCCATCCTTCCCTCCCTCTTTATCTTTTCTTCTCTTTCATTACACTATGGCTGAAGGAAAGAAGGCTCGAAAGCCCTCTACCTCCCTCCCTCTCTCATTTCCTCTTTTTCCTCCTCTCTTTTCCTTGTCTCTCCCTCTCCCTCCCTCCCTCCCTCTCTCTTTTCCTCTCTTTCCTTCTCATTCTCCCCTTCTGTATTTGGCTTCCCTTTATTAGCACGCTGCGAGTCGGCATGGCATGGTATGGTACCGTATCATACCATCATGCAACTGACATATGGTTCTTATTCTATATCCTGTGAAGCTTATCTGAATCGGGAGTCGATCCGCTCGAGGTGCAGAAAAAACTGCTTCCTGGTTATTCACTAGTCTACAAGACACTTGACACTAGAAAAATTTGTTGAGACAGGGCTATTGCTAGAACTACACGGCATTCCAGACATTTACCTAATCCAGGAGGATCCTCAAACTCGATATGGACCACTTTGACCACTACGAGCGGGGCTGGATAGGGTTCAAGAGTAAGATCCGCCATATCGAAAAGCTGAGTCGCAACGAAACTTTCGGAGGTTATAACTTGGTCATGTGATGCCCGATTGAGATGATCTTTTTTTGAAATTAGATATCTTTTCGAGATTTACAACTAGAAAGTTGAATTGGGATAAAATTCCACCATTAGACCCCTAAACAGGCTAGTCAAACTGAAAGTTTTCTTTTTGGTTAAGACTCTGACCGAGCGTAGCTCTCTATCCGAGAAGTATCAAACGAAGCGACAAAAGTTAGAGTTGATGTAGAAGTCGAGATTTACCGCCTCAAGATTTTTAATTTTTCTACTAGAAATGTCTATTTATAAAAAAAGAGTCCTACTAGAATTAGAAAGAAAAATTCGACCCAAATTGTGTTAGGGCGGATCTCACATTATAAATAGATGTTATGTACATCATTTTTTCAATGATTAATAAAAGAAAAGGAGATTTAGAGCCCTACTTTCAAGATTTCTCCATCTTCTTCTAATTATCTTTTGAGAGATTCGAGTTAAGCGGGTTGAAGACAATCTTCCTTCTCCTCGATCAAATCAAGTTGGGATCAGAGCTCTGGTCCTCTATATCTGTGGGGGGCTCTATTTATGATCCAGACATGTGAGCAATACAAGCAATTAGAAGAAGGGCTTTCCATACTTCAAGTATATCGAAGGACAAACGCAAGTATGGCTGCTAGTTCTTCCTCAACGGGTGATGATGAGACGAAGGGACGTCTCATATAACTAGTGAAGAAGATTATCCAACTCATCAGACTAACCGAGATCGTCTGGAGATTGGTGATACCTTCAATACAAGTACTAGCAACTCATGTTGCGAAGCTGTCGCCTACGGCTCAATATGAAGAACAACCATCCAGCGAGAAGGATGAGGATGAGCGACCTACAGATATGGAAAATCTCTCTTCAATCATTTAAAGTTGAGGCTCGAATCGAGATCCCTGTATATGGTGGGTTTGTTGATGTGGAAAAGCAAAATAATTGGCTAGACCAATTATAGACATATTTTACTATCTATGGATACTCTAGTATCCAGAAGGTAGCTTTTGCTCATCTCAAGCTTTCTAGCCATACTCTTATATGGTAGAATTCATACATAAGGAACATCAATGTTTCGAATATGACATGGAATAAATTCAACAGCCTAATCAAGAAGTAGTTCGACCTAGTCGGCCACAAGGAGGATCGGTGGATCAAGCGACAATACCTATGGCAAAAGTATGATCGGTCTATCCAGGACTACACCACCGAGTTTTACGAGTAAGCAATCTCACTCGAAATCTCCATCGACGATTATGCAATTTTTATGAAGTACATCGGAAGTCTCCACGAGAGCATCCGAAAGGAGCTGAAACTCTTCAAAGTTGAAGACATCAACGAAGCCAATATGCAGGCCATGGGGATTGAGGAGAAGAATCAGTCTAGGAAAAGTAAAAAGCATAACAAGTTTAGAAAAAATGACTGAAACTATGTCAAGAGAGGGAGCAAGGCAAGAAGCACACCAACACAACTCGAAAAATTTATTGTGACTGTTGTAACCTCCATGGACACATGATGGAGAAGTGTTAGAAACTTCACCCTGAACTGAAGAGGAAGCCACATGAAGAAGAGGATTCCAAGAAGGAAAAGATAGCTCTCAATGTTGTATAAGTTGAAGAATTGCCTGAGTTTAAGCAGACTCCAAATTAAGCCTGATGGCAAGAAAACCCGAGACAGCAACTCAAGCAGATTTAGAGGTACGAGAGGAACTTTACCACCAAAAGATCTAGTTGAAGTAGAGCATCATTAAGGCTATTGTAGATTCTGGAAGCTAAAAAAACCTCATCTTTGAAAATCTGGCTCAGAAGTTGGGGTTGCAGACCAAGCCTCATCCACGTCCCTATCCTCTTAGTTAGATCTAGAAGGATGTTCACAAAACAGTGTACCTTCAAATTTGCCATAACCAAGAGGTATATTGACGAGGTAACTTGCGAGATTGTTCTTTTGGATGTTTTCCATATTATTCTTGGGAGTTTATACCTTTGGGATCAAGATGCAGATTTCTACCGACGTCTGAAGAAGTATCGGCTCGTGAAGGACGGAAAGGAGTTTATAATCAATGCTTCCAAAACACAAGAAAGCATAGACCTTGCAATTGCTACACAAGTGAAGCGACTTTGTTAATGTCTGCAACAAGTTTGTGATAATGGTACAAAAATATGATATTACTTTTGAGAGGCCAAAACTCTCTTTCTTTGGTTCCATTGGCCGATACCGAGTCAAGATCAAGGAGTCGCCATAGTCGTCATCAATGAAGAAGGATAACAAAGAGCATCCCTACCATGAAGTAGGGATGTAGGAGCAGAGCAAATGGTTTGCTGAGACTCAAGAGCGAAGAAGAGCCGAGCCAGAAACCATCTCCAAGCAAAGCTAGATGGTTCAACCGCAAGATGGGAAAGCAAGTGTTTCCCCACCTTTAGTTCTAATTTTGTGGGAGCTAAATCCCCTAAACGGGGAGCCTTGATTTAGAGGATCCTCCGACTTGATGTGGACCACCTTGACTACTACGAGTGGAGTTGGACAGGTTCAAGAACAAGATCCACCACATTGAAAAACCGAGTCGCAACCAAACTTTTGGAGGCCATAACGTGGTCATACGATGCCCAATTGAGATGATCTTTTTTTTTTTTGAAATTGGGTATATTTTCAAAATCTACAGCTAGGAGGTTGAATTGAAATGAAATTTCACTGTTAGACCCCAAAAAGAGCTAGTCAAACTAAAAATTTTCTTTTTTGATAAGACATTAATCGGACGTAACTCTCTATCCGAGAAAAATCAGATAAAGCGACAGAAGGCAGACTTCATATAGAAGTCAAAATCTACCTCTTTGAGAATTTTAGCTTTTTTTACTAGAGATATCTAATTTAGAAAAAAGAATTATATAAGAATTAGGTAGAGGAATCCGATCCAAATTATATTAGGACGAACCTCACATTATAAATAAAGACTATGTATCTCACTTTTTTAATGATTAATGAAAGAACAAGAGACTTAAAATCATACTTTCGAAATTCCTTCATCTTCTTCTAGTTATCTTTCGAGAGATTCAAGTTGAGTGGATTGAAAAAATCTTCCTTTTTTCCGATTGGATCACTACCAGACAAAGAGTTCCCAATTTATACATGGTTTTTGTGGCCATATTTCTTTCTGTCTGAAAAATTTAGCCTGTTGATAATGTTTGCAGTATCCATTATTGCATAAACCAACGCATGGACATGAAGATGCCACTCATTAGCTCAAGCAGATCAACACTGTTACAATTACAGTATAGGAGCACAAGACAATTGAAAATTATTTCATGATTTCAATTGGAAAGTCTGTCTTCTTAACCAATACAATGTAATCAAATGAGATCCAAACGTGAAATACACAGTAGGCCTCATTATGCACAAACAAGCTTCCATCAGGTATCAAAATACCATTCCACAATTTATATCAAACAATATTGAGAAAAAGGATGTTGCAGATCCTACTCCAATGAGTGATATCTAACGACCCCTTCCTCATTAGTGCTGCCCTCTTTGAGAAGCAACTTCACTGAGAATTCCAGCTGATTTCTTTTACTAAATATTGTGCATTATATTCCATAAATCAAAGTCTGCACTGAACAACAAATTTGTCATCGAGACTTGGCACTCCCTAACTTCCATCCTCGTTGCCGAGCCCTCATTTCCCACATTGCAGTCAATCTCTTTTGTGCTAACAGTGCAGTCTCTGCTCTTTCTCTTGCTTCCTCACAGGTATCCATTCCTGAATTGCACTTGTCAGCCTCCTTTTGATACTGCGATGCCAATTTTTTGGCCTCAAGCAATGTTGCATCAGCATGATGATGTGCTTCTGTTGCCTCTTCTTCTTTTAACTTTAATTCCTCTGAAAGGAGGTCCGTAAAATTCTTATCCATTTCTTCACTAACCTCAGGGTCACGTTTTGCACAATCTGCAGGAAAGTATTTGGACTCCATGGCTGTCAGTTTGGAATGATATGGATAATGAAGCATTAATTTTTGAAACAAAACTATACCAATGAAATTTCACGTCATATGAATGCTGTTATGTTAAGACGTCTGCGACCGTAAAATTTGTTGCTCGAGGTATTTTTGTTATTGAGCTTATATATGAATGAGCTCCTGAGATGCGAATGAAGTCTTACAGGGACATAGATTTATGTCTGAATTGATTGTTGAATTCTTGCCTTTAACATAGAAAAGATTGCCTAACAGGGTATGTTGATGAGGTGACGTCCTGAAAGGGCTTTAAATAGGTATAAAGACTTTCAACCAGCTTTTAAGGGCGTCAATTTATTGCCAGCACTAATGGTTTTATCGATGCCGCTAAATTCACTTTTAGCCAGGAAAAAGAAAATCAGATCATGGTTCGAAATGACAATAGAAAAGAAAGTAAAATACATGAAACAGATCAAATGCTCTAAAAAAGAACCTTGTAACCCATCATTACATTGAGAAGAACCAACAATGAAACATATCAGGGAAGAATAGGTATGTAAAATTAAGTATGGCAAAATGGTGGATCTCACCATAGTTAGTGAAAAGAAAAAAAGAAAAGAGAAAAGTTATTATTACCTCTAAGACACTCCGTTACATAAACAAACCTTAGTCCCTGATGCCACTACTCCCTTGGAATTCACTATTAGGACTCCCAAGAATAGATAAATAAAGATTTCAGGTTATGCATGAGAAGATATTGGACAGGTCCATTGAAATCTTCTTCATATAATATGAACATTATTTGCTTGTTCTAAAATACAGCATCAAAAGGCATTGGGGTAGCCACAAATATAGTAGTTTTGGTCTAAATTTTATAAACCTACAGAAATTTTGATAACCTAATGCAATTCTTGATGGCCCTTCATACCATTTAATCAGGATAATTTCCCTTGAGTAAAAAAAAAGAAAAAAATAAAAATAGATGAAAGAATAAACTTTTTGATGGACCACTATTACCATTTAACAAAAATATGCATGACGAATTTATAAACATGAATACTTGGGTTTACATCTTCCTTTTTATTAAACTTTAAATCTGTCAGGTGCACAAGTGTTTGCTCGATCTCTACAAAAGAATGGAAGTTACTACTATTTAAGAAAGCGTCATCATATACCGGTTTCATCTTGCTCATTGTGTTTAATTCCTTTTTTTCCAGTGTAAATGGAGGAAGAAAATCCTTCGCCCTAATTTATTAGAAAGGATAAAGAATACAGAGGAAGAAGGTAGAAAGAAAGGGGAAGAAAATAAAGAGAAAGAGGCACAAGAAGCTACCATGTATTAATTTCATCTTGCCCATTTTACTAATTACTTTAAATACAAAAGAAGCATAAATCGACCATCTAAAAACCAACCATGCAGAAACTATAGAAAGCAAAATCACAGCACAATGTTCCGAACTTTCAAGACGAATTTAATAGAACTATACTATATTAACAACAGATTTAACTGCCAATCAGTTTTATTATGAATACTTCTAATGAGCAACTTCAAACAAAGTTGAACTTCCCTCTTATTTTTCTTTTTTCCCCATCCAATACACGAATTTTAACTCAACTAGCAGCATAAATTGGTATACGAAACTCAACACGAAAACGAATCAAATCAAACTTTATATCCACAAAAATAACAAAATCATAATACCCATTTAACAAACAATTTGCCAAAGAAATCAACGAACAAAGAAACATACTGACCTGTAAACGAGGCATTGCTTAACTCTGCAAACAGAAACACAAAATCCGGAGTCAATAGACTGCTAATCACAATCAAGCGGGAAAGAAAGAGAAAGACAGGCATCGGCGACTCAAAGATCAACATAAAGAAAGAAACCATGGAAGATCTAAGCGTGATGCGATCTTTATTCACGGGCATGCTCGAGATCCGCGGCAGGAGGGGATCAGATCTCGGATCCGAGCAAGAACAGGAAGGAGAGCAGCGGATCGGAGAAGAATAAGAAGAAGAATACCTTCGGGGATGGAGAGGAGGGGCTGGGAGGAGCAGTCGCAGATGCAAGGGGAGCAAGCGGAAGCGGAGGAGCGGCCGAGGGCTTCGGCGAGGTGCCAATATAGAGGGGGTCCGACTATGTATCCGGCGACTCCCAGCCCCATCAACAAGAGGACGGCCCTCACCAGGCCAGGGCTCACTCCCCACGACGACGCCACCGAGCCTCCCGCCATTAACAACCAATCTATCTTCTCGCTCTCTCTCTCTCTAAGGGTTTCCTTTTTGCTGCTAATGGGGACGGAGAAGTTGGGTTGACGAACGGAGCGCCGCTAATCGGAGCGCCGCAGGCAGCCGATCCCACGCGCTTTATGGTTATTCGCTTTAGTTTTATTTTATTTTATTTGGTACAACGGCTCACACACGCCGAACATGGGTACAGTAGATAAAATTAAAAAAAAAAACATAGAGACTGAAGTAATGTTGCATGGTCACCACATATGAACTCTATCGAGTGATGGACAGCAATTTAGCCAAAAAAAAAAAATTATCCAGTTGGCCACGCTGTTCTCTTTTCTATAGAGTGTGCAGCCAATAAGAGACCATCTTCATACAAAAGTATGTGAACATCACGTAGCAGCCGGCTCGAACTTGCGCCGAGACTCTGACCCGTATCCATTATATCATCATGGCCGAGTCTTTCTCAAGCAGGATGCCGTTCGCATCCAATATCTGCCTCGCATAAATAATCATTTTTTATGCATATGTGAGCACATATTACAGACGTGTCGAAAATCTACCAATCTCCCATCCCAATCAGTCTAACCTCGTGGTCCGAAGCCCGCTTTAGTTTTATTTCATTGGCACGTGGGTGGGGAGTGGAAGTGCGGGAAACAGACTTGCGGGGTAAAAATGGAATGGAATTTGTTGATGGGATAGGGTGTTGGAAGCGAAGAAAGTGGACTAGCGAGAAAATTAGTTCGGCACTTTGGTTCGTGGTGAGCTACCGGCCATGGAGACGAGTTACCGGGTAACCGGGATCTCTGGAATATTGGGTAGGAAATAATGTCAATTGTCATGGAACGTTGAATACAGATGGCCTTCTTCTTTTAAGTTCTGGTTGCTGATATCCACCTTTTCTGGTCACATATCAGAATTGTTTACATGATATGATAGAGCCATATTAACTGAGAACAAGAAGGGGCAGCAACTTCAAGACACTTCCAAACTCTGTGATAAAAAATGATTTCTGTTTTTGGTATTTTAGGTCTCGAAGGAAGACATTGTGCTTCAAATTGAAACTGCTCTTCAGGTTCAGGAAATAGTTCAGGCTCTAGTTGCTGTGGGGAGTCTCTTGAAATTGCTCTTCAGAGTGACCTCAGAAGTAATTTCTTAATGGACACACCACCAACCCATCAGAATTTAAAGGCAGTAAGTAGCTTGTTATCTAAGGATGTTCCCCATCCGGTCCCTGTGACCATGCAAACCAAAACAAGGAATTGACATCAACGGTCTCATGCATCACTAGTAGCCATATCAAAAACATTGAGACGTGGATGACATGCGAAGCATCGATGCACATGCTGTCAAATTCTTTGATATGCAAGATCTTTTTGCAAGCCTGCATATCTAAAACAGCATATCTAAAATGTTCTCATGCATTGCCTGCACAACTCATCCCATGTTTTTCCTCATGGTATCGCCTCAAACAAGGACTGATTTGCCAAGATAAGAGAAAGGCTGCCTTCACCTATCTGGTTGTTCGTCAACTAGCAAGGTCAGCATATTGTGCTGAATCTACACACGAGTCCAACTGGTTAGCAACATTTGCTCTTAGGATAAATTATGACTCAGTGGTTCTGACACCCTTTACAGCATGGTACGCTGTATCAACCCAAACTGGGTACTGTATCGGTCGATATAGTTATTCGGTACGGATGGTGTACGAACATTCGATATGCAAAAAAAAATTCATACCATATCATACTGACTTTGTGCTAATATGGCACCGGTACGAGATTCGGTACTAAGACGGCAAACCTTCATAGTATATTGTAAGATTCATGCACCATGGTCATAATCCCAAGATGCTTTAATGCCATTCATAGTACATTGTGAGAATCATTAAGGAATGACATAATCCAAAGAAACAGTGCGTTTGACACCATAGTGGAAACAAAATAGTTCATCAAAAAATAGTCTGCTTCTCTTGTCTGCAAGGGACCTAAACCGCATGTTAAATAATGCCCTTCCTCAGGCCAACTCGTTGTTATGAGTTATGACACCAAATAAGGTCCACAGGAATCCCAAATCAAGCAGTTTATATAGGTGGCCAGCGTGGCACCAACCAATCTAACTCTATCATCAGACCCAGCTATATATCTTTGACAAGATTGATGAAGTTTGGTGGTTGTAGTAGAGTTTCAAATGCTGTCTTCATAGAGATTTGGAAGGTTAGAGAACATGCAAGGGAGAACTTTCCCCTTGTTGTAAAAATAATGAAGAACTTATCAGTTGAGGCATAATTTCACTGTCCTTAAAAATAGATCGCGCCCCTCGGAGAATGAATCTCGGTGTAGTAGGTAATGGCGGCCTATCCTCCAGGATACAACAACTGGATCACTCCAAGCGTACACTCGCAGATGCAGTAATTCTGTCAAACAACCAATGAATCTCGGTGTAGCAGGTAATGGCGGCCTATCTTCCAGGATACAACAACTGGATCACTTCAAGCGTACACTCTCTCGGGAAGACAGAACAGATGAGAGTATCATCTCGGGAACACAGAGAACAGAGGGAGGCTCTCGGAAACACAGAGACCTCGGGAAATCAAAGAGAGGATAAGAGGCGTTTTCATTGGGCTCGTGCGCGCGTGGGCTACTTACTTTCTTTGCTTCACCAAGTTAAAAGGTTGAATACTACATAAAGACCTTTTGAGTTTTATCTCTTTCCAATGTGGAACTAAAAAAAATACACTAGACAAAAGGCAAAAGATAAAGAAGGGTAGAATTGGAATTTTGAAAAATTCCAACACCCTCTCATGTAACTCTACCATTCGACTATCTAAAGTCTTGGCAAGAACAAGGTTGCTTTTTTGGCCGTTCCTTCTCTTTCGGATCTTCAGTCAAGTCTGGAATAGCAAAAAGTGTATGCGGATAGCTATTTCTCTTGGAATAGCTATTCTTCGTTTAGTTTGACTTAAAATTTCTCAGGAAAATCGACACATTTTTTCTCTTTGCACATTTACCTCTAAGACTGAGAGTTATTTATGTCTGTTATCATTATTATTATCATTGTTAATAAAAGTTGGAAAATAAGAGGGCCTTACTTCAGGAACAACGCTATTCCAGCTTTATTCCAGCTGTTTTTTAAGTACTGTTATTGGAAAAACCGTATTCCAACCTGCTCCGAAATCTGGATAAAATACGGCCGGCCTTAGGGAGGCAGCCTGGAGTTTTTAGTCCCACATCGGGCGGAGACCAAACGCCGGTGCGGTGGGACGGGCTATAAAAATCGCTCCCCGGCATCCTTTTTTCCATACTTACCTGGACGGGGTCGATGGGTGATCAAGAAGACCCATGGCCTAAGGTAGGGGCCCTCATTGCACTTGGAGGGAGCCCTGGCTTACCATCTCCCCAAGTGGGAGAGTGGACGTCATAATTTGTGGCAGTGGGGGGACTCGCGTCCGCGCGGCCCCCTTCCAATCCCTAATCTCAAAAGTCTTTTCCTTGTTATCAAGAATCGTTAAGGTATTGGCTAAAGTTATCCCTGCAAGTTATGATAGTTTGGTTGTTCTGTTTTTGTGTTAATTTACTCTATGAATTTAGTTTTCCCTTCTTCCATGATGTTTTCGTGGCTGTGTTTGATGTTCAGATTTGGTAGTTGCATTGCTGTTTTGGTGGCGAATCCATGTTTCGTTCAATAATTGGGCTATCAACCTAAGAAATTTTTAGGATGGTAGATGTAAACTCTTCGATGATTGCTGTTTATTAATTGTTTTCAAATGGGTTAAAATCTTATGCTCCTTTTCTGCATCTTGTAATAGAATTTATTTAGGTTTCGACCTTAAAGTTATGTCTTTTTCCCTCTACCTTATCAAACACCATTAAGGGTGGAGACATACTGGGTGGGTTCAGGTTTATCTTGGTTTTACAATAGATTGGAATGTACAAGTCTGTCTTACCGATCTGGATTAAAGAAACTTTTATTAGAAAACAAAAAACCTCAAATACATTTATGACAGCGTCAAAGTAATAATGGATCCTAGCAGGTTTTGCATTGGACTGTTACTTGAAGAACAGTTGATTGTTTGAAACAAACCTTACCCAGACACATAGTATCCAAACTTCTACACCCAAATGGAACCTGATCCTGAGTATGGACAGCATAACTTTGTACCATGGACCTGGGTATTGGACCGAAGGATGTTACCTGAAACTTGGATTTTTTTCCATTTTATGATCAAGTAGGTTACTTATTCAGAAGACCGCTGTCATTATGATACCATTAGCCTATCAAATCAAATATGCCATTTTGTTCCAAAATGTGATCAAGGCATTGTGTTACTAATTCCTTATAACTGCATGCCCGGTGTTTGTAGCATTTCTGTCATGAATATGGGTTTTCCATCACAATTGTGATCTCCTTGCTAATGATTCATCCATCCCTACTCAATCTTAATCTCCTTTGCTACCAAAACCAATCCTGCTTTTTTCAGAAAGTCTAGTTACTGCTTGTAGAATACAGTAGAATTAGGATATGGTCAGCCTAGACCTCTCAAACATGTCAGAGAAAAGTCATAGTTGCATCTTTAAATCCATTTTTATGCACTAACATTTGTATCATCTATGTATCAAAAAATTAGAAATAATAGAGAATTCATCCATGAGCAAAACTATAACCGTCCACCTTTTTCTAGCTATTCCGGGTTAGCTTTATGAATCCTTATTCACCAATAATTCCTAATAAGGGCAACTTCAAATTTTATTTCTTCTTTTTATTCAGATAATAATTTCCTTTTTATCTACAATCTTCATTTTTTTTATAATTCAAATCCTTTTTTCTTGGACATAAAAGGTACGACATGGAAGTCACCTCTGACAAAGTACCACCCCGTCTATCTTTACATCCATATTGATCCTCCCACTGCCTTTCTCTTTATTACATATCTATTCAAAGGTTTCACCCTTCTCCTTCTTTAATTTTTTTTTAAAAGAAAACCCTTGATTCACTTTCAAAAAACTATCTTCTAATCTTGTCAAACCCCACAGGAAATATGAAATTGAAATCATTTCACATCTAATTGCCGCCATACACAATCTATGCACATCATTTAATTTGGTAGTTGTAGTCAGAGCACTCCTCGGTTTTGAATTAAGCAACTACTCATTCTTCCTTTACTAAACAATAACTTGACTTCGCCCACTCCGCCTTCCACCGCTGCCTCCTCTCTGCACTCACTTGCTGCCCACCCGTCCTTCCTTCTCGCTGCCCACTAAGCCCGACCACCTCCGTCCCTCCGCCCTCCACACACTCATCCTCAAGCTCACCCGCACTCGCCACTTCTCCATCTCCTTCCCCCTCCCCCTCCTTAACCCTTCTCTCCTCCCTCTTCCATGCCTTGTCCCTCCCCAATCTTGCCCTCTTCACCTTCCGCCTCCTCCTCTTGTCCTCCTCCTCCTCCCCTTCTTGCCCCAAGCTCTTCAACCACCTCCTCTCCGTCCTACCGTCCATCCCTGCTCCCTCCCTGCCGTCCTCTCCCTCCTCAAGTCCGCCCCAAGTTGGTATCTCAATAGAATTGAAACTATCAGATTGGCCCTGCCTTTCAGCCCACATGGGCTCAAATTGGGTCCAGCTAGATGGATTTGAGACCAAATCCAGGCCTGGGCTTGGGTCATGCTCAGACCTACTTTTCGAGAAAAAAAATTCGGGCCTCAGCCCAGCCCGAAGCCCCCAAAAAAATCGGGCTAGGCTCATGGCTTAGCCCAGCCTGACCTAGTTCCAGCCCTAAAAGAGAGTGATCAAGAATCAATAATATCATTGCTTTGGTTTTATTTTTCTCTTGCTCTTTCCTCTTCCTCTTCCACCAAGGCTTTCCGCTTCTTTTATTCTAGCCTCATCGCCGTCTTTCTCTGTCCTTATTTTTGATCCTCTATCTTTGTCTCCATCTAGAGGAATGTTGAGCTACCTCATCTATTATCAACCATCCAACTGTTTGTCGATTTCTCTCTCATTGTTGTCTTTTTGGAGACCACCATTGTGGATCGCCATATATCAATCAGCCAATTGCTTTTGGCTACCTCCTCAGCCACCATTGTGCTTAAGTGAGCTGGGCTTGAGCCAGCTCTATAGCAAAAAAGCCAATCTTGAGCTTGACCTAGTGGCAAGCTCAAGTTGGCACCATAGAACAATGAGCCAAGATTAAGCTTGAGTTCACTCGAGATTGGCTCCTTTACACCCCTATTCTATGATGTTGGTCTTGGTGTTATTTTTTCTTAAAAATAAACAAAGCAAGCAAACTAGTGTGATTATGTCGTAGAGGAGGCACTTCTATGTGCTTCTATTTTAGTGAAGACATCAAAATCATGGAGAGGGATCACCTCATCTATTGATTCGAAAAGATTTTCAAGTACATGTTCTTGATAGTAAATTTCGTTCTCTTTATCTACCCTGACAATGTTTATGATCAAGCAACACTTGTAATGTTGCTGTTAATATTAACTAATAGGTTATGATAACTAACACCTCTAGGATAGTTGTTTATTGAACACCTTCCCACCCTTTAGTCAAATACGCATTGAAAACTCCTTAGTTATGCTTAAACAACCCCCCCACCCCACCCCCAAACGTGCCCCCCCCCCCCCCCCCCCCCCCCCCCCCCAAAAAAAAAAAAGAATCCTTCATGGTACATTATAATAAAATAAATAGAATACATGTATACATGCATGCACATATACATATATATTTCTACACACACACATACACACACATATATTATATGACAATGTGTAATGCCTTGAACAAATGCACCGGATGGATTTCTTTCTTTTGATTGATCCCATTTTCATAATCTTTTTTCTTTTTGTTGTCTTGGTAATACTCTCTAAAAATAGTACTTTAATCATAAACAAGGATAAGTGGATAACTAAAACCAAAACCATCTCAGGGGAGGCAAATAATAATGAGGCCACAATTTTAATCGATTGAATCACAGATTGTAATTCTTATTTATTTATTTATTTTAAACATTAAAATTTGGTAAAGTTAAGGATTCAGGACAGGTCTGTCCTAGATCAGACAAGTGAGAGGCTAGTTCCCAGATCCTATGCAAACCAGTTCATTTTAGATCATGATTCTAGAGCCATACTCATTCCATTGTATTGAGATTGGGTAAGCATAACCCACAATACACTCTATATTTTCGCATTTTAACCACATAGATCTTGGTGTGCTCAAGTACATGATGAATGAAAAGTGCACTATTCATTCTATATGTAAAAAAAGGAAAATGCTTTATGGCATTTGTTTGTGTAGATAAAACTTGCACATAAAAAGTTATCTAAGCCTGCATAACATTGGGTGGAAACTAATCATTCAGTGCTGATTTCTACAAGTTGCACCAGTCCCTTGTGCCCCATGACAAATGCAACTTTTTACGTAGAAAATGGATGCCGCTTGGATATTTACATAGCGTGGTGATCTTTAGTTCAAGGTTGATTTAAAGAGGTCTGGTCACAACCGCCATGCGATATGCGGGTTATAGTAATTGTAATACTAGGGTTCTCCTGTTCAATCTTGAATGCAAGAGGATCTGAACCAATTCGTAAGAAAACAAAAAGGATCCTAGTTAGATTGTTATCCATAATATCATTTAAAAAAAAACAGAATTTGATATATTAATTAAGCTTTCAACCTACAAATAGAAAATTTTTATACTCAACCTACATATCTAAATATGGTAACAGGGTGAGTGTTTTAGAATCTAGGGATTTCAAAGTTGGATTGAGTCAAATTTGGCCAAGTTCAGTCGGATATGATTAGCTAAAATTTGATCCATTTTAGATTTGGTTAGTATATAGAGGAGATTAGATCTCGACCAAGAGTCTAAAATATCATATTAGATAACCAAATAACGTAACACGCTGTCCAAAATGTAAGCATGTCGCTTATAATGATTATCTGATAGCACTTGCTTTAACCTTTTCCAATGAAAAAGCAAGTATATCTTTTTATGGGGAACTAGAAACTATGGGATTATTAGGCGAGTGAGAAGAGGTACTCAGTGGTTCTATGGAAAAAGCTTCAATTAATACCCCCATTGATTTAGGCAACAAAGGAGGAAAAAACCTTCTTTTCATGAAAGACCATCGAATTAGTAGACACTTTACATTCTACACCAAATTATAGTACCTTTCTTAAGCTAAAACAAACACTAGTGCTTCTCTTTACATCAGCAAGTCCCCAGCCCTTCCCCTTATTAGGACATTGGTTCACGCCCACAAAGCCACTCCTTGTCGACTCCAGGCCTATCCACCTTGTATGGATAAGACCAGAAGTACGACCGCTTCACTCAATGGAGAAACTCATTGCACATGCTAAAAGCTTTGAAGCAACTCTAAGATGTCCAACGGCCACCATTCTGCCAATGCCACTGCATCTTTACTAGTGGTAGTTGAGATGGAAACAACTACTAGAATGAATAGCGGAACAAAAATTACAAGTCTCACCTCTATGATCTCCGTCCAGTGCTTGCTTCCAAGACTACCTCCTTTGTGTTTGAGCCTCATATTGTCATGGTCTTAAAAAGGGCTTGGAAAGGCGGGCTTCGCTAATATTGCCAACATTGGGGAATGGAAAAAGGGCTCATATGGAAAGATGAACGAGTGCAGGGGTAATTCTTGGGATTTCTTACTTGTGAGAGACAGGTAGGTTGTTTCACTTCCAGTAGCATTAGTGCATAGGTTCCCTAAGGGGTAAGTTTTCTTTCGACTCATATATGAACCCTGCTATTGAACTGTAAAGTACCTGGGGGAGGAGAAATGATAGAAAGAACACTGGACTTGAGTTTCCTAATAGATTTATGAAATTTATTTATTTATTCGTCACATATGCCAAGCTCCTCATATATTATTTTATTAGTCGCATGCATACCAAAAGGTACCAACTAAATTGGTGACTGGGTCAGTAAAGTACCATTTAATGCAAGCTTGGGATCGTATTGCTTTGTATGGAGCGTACACTACTTCTAAGGTAGCGAGACTTGGTACGCCTCTCATACGTAGTGTCGGTAATGAAATATGTACCATATCGATGGTTGGTATCAGGTGCACTGGTTAGGCACCAGTAGGGTGTTCGGTATAATTGCAAACCTTGATTCTAAATTTTGAATAGCAATAAACAACAAAAAAAAATAATAAAAACAAAAGAATTGGCATTCTAGTGAGTCATCATGATGCCAAGTCATCTTAAGTGTTGGCTTGGTGTCGTCCTGATCCAACCCCTGGCTGATGGATTTGGGATTGGTATTTAAAACCTCGAGTACACTGATGAAAAATAAGAAGCATGAACAAAATTATATTTTAAATGACTCATGAGTAGGAAACAATTACATAATGACATGAGAAGTTCACTTCTCAACAAAAACATGAGGTCACATTCCAAGAAACAAATGAAATATTTTTAATATCCAATATAATTATTTGCCATCATATAAGTTCACAAGGCATCTTATTTGAGACAAATGCCTGTTAAACAAAGAAAATAATGCAAAAGTCTCATTATCATCACCATCATTTTTGTCAGATATAGTATACAAAATTGCCTTCTTTCCCTTTTTTTTCTCTTGAAGAATGAAATTTATGTGACATATATAAATGAACCCCATACAATAAGGAAGGTAAAAAATGTATTTAGTCGAATTGCCATTGAGAAGATTTATAGAAGAAAAGAATTTGAACTTCCAGAAATAGTGGAAGAGGTGAAAATTTGTTCTCTGTCTGAGCTCTCAAACAACTAGATTATCTTCTCTTTTGAAAGTTGAAAACACAAAGGAAATTTCTATGACCATCTTTAGGAACCTTAATGATGAGGAGTTCATGGATGAAGCCACAGGGGGTACTGGGGTAGTCTCCGCAGACTTAATGTGGCCCTTTAAAGATGTAGGTTGGTTCCCCTCAATCTCAAACTTGCATCCTCCTCCCCCCACCCCAACCGCCAACCCCTCCACACCGTGCCCCATTCTACATCGCAAGGCTACTCTAAAGCTCTTAACTAGATTGATAAATTAGAACCACTCCTTTGGTTGTATTTCAGCAAGCTGACTCTTTCATCTTTTTGGTATTTTATTTAAAATTCTAGTTAGATAAGGAAGCAAGGGATCTTATCAAATCAGGTATTGAATAACCTATATTGAAATGACTCTATTTTCACCAGATATCTATGTCTTAGCTTTCCTTTGTTTTTAGTTTTACCCTCACATGATTTCTCTCCTTATTTCACTATCCCACAAAAGTGACTATTTTCTCGGCCATTGAAGTTTATCCAGAGTCATTAATTTTTTTTTTCCAGCTTTTCTTCTTGCTTACTATTGCCTGAAGTAGGTTAGTGTAAATTGGTCACTATCCCCCTAAAGGTAAGCATGGGAATGATAATCAAAAAATATTGTTTGAATTAGTTTTCTTTGAGAGAAAAATTGTTTAGATTTGCTAACATCATAAAATAGAACAATCATGGTCATATATGGAATGTATTATCTAATGACATTATAAACAACTCCAGTGACTGAATTTTTTTTTTTAATTTACTTTTTAATAAGATTCTAAACATATTATATCTAATTATAAACTTGCCATTTTTGATTATTATGGTTCAAGTAATGGTCATTGTAACAAATTTATAACTTGTTTTATCTCTCTAATTCTAGTAAGGATATGTTCTAATTGTCTGGTTGTTCTATTAACAGAAAAAGATGCTGCCTTTGGTCCCTTAGCTAGCATGGACTTACTAAAATCTTAATGCTTTTTAAGGCTAACCCTTGTCTATTGCAGGGTGAAATTTTGGAATTTCTGGTTCGCAATCAAGTAACAATAGGAAGGATGTAACAATAGAAATCTCTCACACCTGTTTAAAGACAAGGCCACCTAACCCTTACTGGCTGCCTCCACTGCCACTCCTAGTCTCTGCATTGCTGTTATCGCTAATGGCAGCACAGAGCTTGCACCTGAAAATTATGACAATGCATAATCCACAATTTTGATATCTGCTGTAAATGCTTCCTTTAAGAACAGATGGATCGTCCGGCAAGAACAAAGAACACATCGGTTGGTTTTAGACAGAAATTAATTTCATGTCCATCCATAAGTCTGTGACATTTGAGTGGTATTGGGTCCATTCTTACAGAGATGATGCTGAGTGGGTAGCAGATAAAACCCATATAGCACCTGAGCTTGAATGTATTGAATTCCACTTTGATGTTACCATGTGATTGTAAGTTCCCTTTGTTCACTTTTTTAAGTTTTTGGTTCTTGTAGTATAAAGTCGACATCTTCTAATCCACTAGATTTTGTAAATCCATTTGCAAGCTTTATTAGAAGTTAAAAAAATCACACGACTCTTCAATAATGAATATCTTCGTCCCTTCCCAGAGACACTTAATATTTGACCTATATAGCTTTTGTTCTCTTCTATCTCTTCTGTTCACGGCTTGCGGTTTATCTGCCTAGTCTTTTCCTCAGGAAAAAAAATGGGGGCTAAATATGCTGAAATTTTTCCTTTAATATGCTGTAGTCTTTTGAGATTTCCTTTAACAACTTTTCCTGTTCGTATATTAGATTTTCTCCAGCATTTAGTTTATGTAAATTCGCACGAAGATATTGTTTACTTGAAAGTTTTGTTTATTTAGTGATGTTAGTATTTACATTATATTTTTTTTTTTGTTATTTAGATGGGCATTTTAAACTATTTTAGTATGAATATATAAAAATAATAATAAAAAATATGTCCTTAAAAGCTCTAGGTATTTGTGCTTTAGAAGCCTAAAATATTTCGTCAGAGTGATCGCTCACAAAAAAAATCATTCAATCTATAGTTTTATTTGTCTTTCAATAAAGATGCCTCGCTTCAAAAAATATACATTCTCTTGCCAAGCACTAGATTTCTTGAATCGAAGTATGTGACTCTATCCTTCTAGCTCAATTTTAGATCTAATTAATCACTGTCGTAGAGCTGCTCTCAATCTAACTGCGCACAGCTGTGGTGGGCTCACACGGTCCTCAATTTCGCTTTAATACCTGATTTTTTTGCAAGACCGCAGTGCAGAGTTCCTGTTTTTTTTTTTTGAAGTGACAAGAATTTTGTGAAGTTGTCCTTGTGACTTGTGATGGAAGCATTTCAGGGTAGTGATGGTGAAAAATAAACTCAGGAGGAACGAATTGGTGTGTTCTTGAAGCATGTGATAATGAAGGCGGGGTTGTTATATCTTTGAGCGGTTGGAGGGTCGTATCACGCTATCACTTGCATAGGCCCGGACATGATCACCTTGTCCAATTGGGCAAACTTTTCTCGGGGCAAGTAATGCTCCACTTGACTTGATAATATTTTTTTTTTAACCCTCCTTTTTTTTTAGTTTTATTTTGTGTCTGTGGGTAAAGGTCAGATGTTGAGAGTGGAAAGGAAAGGGTGGGATAAGGGATTAAACTAAAAAAAAAAAAAATGCTTAGGCTATGCCCCTGCAGTAAAGTTTTTTTCAGGAAAAATTAGTAACATTTGGTTCCTGAAAATCCTATCTTCTTGGTTCTATAGATAATACCCTGTAAAAATTTTTAAAGGGTGTTCTCTCTCAGAATCCTGGGGTCAGAACGCTGAACTCAAAATATAATTTTTTTTAAAAAAGATAGACCCAAGATAGAAAGATTATTAGGTGGTGCAACTCTCCTTTCCAAAGGGTATCCATTTGGTTGGTATTTAGTTTACGAGAGAAATCGAAATCGAAAATTCTATAACCAAACAGCCGAAATGGAAGTTATTCATTTTTATTTTTATTTCAAAATCCAACTCTCTCTAATGAAACGTACTTTTAATTTACTAAGATAATAAAATATTAGAATAAAAAGTTGCAGCTCTCCCTCTTAGTTGGTATTTCAATGACACACTTTTTGCAATAAGAGGGATATTTACAGCCAGATCACAACCATTTTGTGGAATTACATCACTACTGGATGAATATTTTGGACACATGTTGTTATATTTTGTTGGATTATAAAGGAGTGGATGAACGGATAGCCGTTGGACATTTGGTGTGCTCCTTGTGGTGCTTATCAATGTAAGCAATACATACTGCCCTTTTAGACTGTCAGCTGTTTGTCGATGGCAAAGATTGTGTCCAAGTTTTAACTATTAATCACAATCTACATAAGTTCCTATGCATATGAGCAGCAGCATCTTCCTTCAGCATGTAGTTGAGCACCTATCTGAAGAATCTTTGGCCCAATCGGCATCAGCAGTACGCAAATTTAAAGAAGATGATGGTGGATAAAACGACAACTCGAAAAAAAAGTTACCTTGAATATATCTAAAAATTCAATGAACTGTTGCAAGGTGAACTGACCAGAGGGCAACTATAAAAGAAAGCGGAAAGCTAAGAAAAAAGCACTCAAACTTTAGAACATAGAGACGGGTGGTAAAATCAAAAGATATATATGAACTCTATACGCTTTGCGTTGGAAACCATCTACAAAAAAATTCAATTTGATTCTTTGAATGGGGTGCTTGCGGATAAGAACTATTTGAACACGATGTTTTTTGAGGAGTCGGCATTCATTATGTGGAAGTTGGATCACATCGTGAATGTATATAATTAGAGATTGAACCTCGAACCATTGTAATTAGTTTCTATTCCCTCCCTGCACGACCCTCGGTCCTATCAAAGCTTCAAGGTCATGAAAGTTTAGTAGTTTTCCGTCAAGGTAGTATTTGCCTTTCCAGAAATTAATCTCTTTTGGAATCGGGTAAGGCTCTACCATCAACGGATAAGGATCCATGTCCAATAGCACTTTCTGTCTTTTCAAAAATAAGTTGATATGAATTAGGTCCTCGTTGTCGATGAACTTAACACACGGCGGCAATTATTAATCATCTTGTTCATCTTGGTAGGGCTATGAGCCATCATGTTGTTAGAATTTGAGATGCGATGAGGTCGGTCCGGCAATTGGCAGGCATGGGTCTCTGCAGCAGGTGTCATGATTCGAGTCCCCACACCATTTCTTTGGCAATTGCAGGATATAGACTTTGAAGCAGGGCATTCGCACATCTAGAGCTCTTTGAAAAAAATTGAAGATACAAGGAAGGTAGCTTATGGATGGCAAATCATACTCTTAATTATATTGCTTGCATGCATGCCTTCCCTTTAGAAAAAGAGATTCTCCCAAGTCTCAAATACTTGCACAATAATACCCACTAAGGATAGCATTGACTCAGCCACATCTCATACCCATGTCTATCCATCCCATCACTGCGCATGCCTAGTTTTGCACGCAAGCTCTTATTATTGCATGCGTATGTGAGCTAGAAAAATATAACCTTCTTTTTCCTCTGCACCTTTTTCTCTATGTTTCCTTTCCCTCGGCAAAAGGAGGGTTGCTTTATGCGGTTCTCCCTTTTGTCCTTCCGAGGGGCTGTTTTCATGCCATCAATTTCACCATGGAGGCATGTCTCTCAGGGAAAAAAAAACAAAGGAAAAAAGAAAACATTTCACTACTTTTTTGTGGTGACCAGTAAACTTGACGTACATCTTAAAGATCCTTTAACTTTCTTAAAGGTGGTTTAACAGATCTTCTTCTGAATTTGTGATGACCTTCGCATGCAGAAATTAGTAGTTCTTCAAGTTCTTTCAGTCCCATTCACGCCAAACATCAGACCAGCTTCTTATTTTGAAGCAAACAGCTGGAAGATTCTTGGACAGCTGATTAGTTGATTTAACCCTGCCAATTGAGATCTTGTAATTATCAGAGCAAGGAATGTGAAACGAAAAGGAGGCTAATTGATAGATTTGATCGCATGAGCTGGCCTCTCCAACTTGATGGCATTTGCTGATGTTACACAAACTGTTTGAGGGACCAAGTCCGACTATTATTATTCTGACTTGATAAAATTAATATTAGAGGTCACTCGTGTTGATAAATAAATACATCAATGGCTAGGGCTGCCATGGCAAGGAAATTTAACTATCAATTTTTGAAGAGGCAATATTAAGCTGAAAGCTGGTTGTGAAAACAAGAAAAAAAAAATTCAAATATTCAGTCTCCCTTTTTTTTAAATTGGAATTCAAAGATGCAGTTTGATATAATAAGATTTTAAATTTCATAGAATGAAACTGTTCCAAATTGCCATGGAATGGGACGCACCACCATCCCGATCGATACTCAAAATAAGAGATGTCTCAAGATGTGCCGACCGAGATGCTAAAACAATCAAGAGATAGTTGTCTCGACACATGGGATGGCACCTCGTCTCGGTGATGTCCTGCTGGAACTTAAGTTCTTGACAAATTAGAAGAAATTTGATATTGTGGCTCTGTGAAGAGTGAAGTCCATGTTTAAGAAGCGTGGGATGCCCACGAGGCAACCCCACACGGATTTGGAGCTTGTTTTCCTCAAAAATTCAACAAGATCTCTACCCTTACGTGATACAAAAGATTTTTCCTTGGTCACGAGATAATTTTTCCTGTGCAACTCCTTGGACGTAACCTATTTACTTCAAAGTAGGTGAGGTCTCTTCAAAGTCTTCAAGCTTTAATTGTGGAAACATCGATCAGTCCCTCTCCATTCTCTTCCATGTGAGGGAGGGCATTAGTTTTTCTTGATGGTCATGTGTCTGCTGTGGTGGCAAATGCATGGTGAATTAATCAAACTGTCCGACACTTTCCAAAGAGAATCTTATTACTTTGGACAAACATCTTCATGTTAGGGACATAAGTTTAATGAAAAGTTCCTTGATGTTTGATAGCCCTCCAACCAAATAAGTCCCTTTAGTATGAAAAGATTCTTCAAGAGAACTCAAGGAAGTCAAATAAAGACTACATAGATGGGAGCCAGTCAGGCTCAGCTGATGGTGGATATATGGGTCTCATAGACTAAAATGTATGGCTTAGAGAGGCCTATATGTCCGCATTCTTTACGCTTGAAAGCCTTGGATTTTATAATCTTTGATACCTTGCAGAAGTGGTATCGTTTTTGTCTGGTCTAGTGGTATAAAAAGCTGGGACGTGTGTGTCGTTAGTCTAATTAAATAAGCTAAATTCGCTCTTACTATTACATTATTGGAGCTTAATGATTTGCGCAAAGTATCAAGCCAACCACTTCCTATGATAATTTTTCCCCTAAAAAGCTCTTTTGTCCTCACTTTAAAAAGAATGTTGGACCCAGTCTCTCGCTTGATTCGTATTCACTTGGAGAGGTGGTGCAGTTAGGACGAACTATTTATAAGGATCAAGTAGCTAGGTTCCAATAAATCAAGGTTAAAGTTGGTTCGAACAAACCAAACTAAGATTAGTTGTTCGGTTAAGCATTAAAGATAAGTCCCTTAAAACTTCCCCTCGAGGTGTGTAGATTTCAATGCCCCTCTTGGACCTTGAAGACAAGAAAACTGGCCACAACCAAGTGCTTTGGTGAATGTATCAGCTTGTTAGTACTTGCTCATAGGAGCAGCAATTGGGTCGGATCGGGCTGGATATGAATTGGGTCGTATATAAGTTAACATAAAAAATATACAAGTTCAAATCTTATCTATTTATTAAATAGGTCAAAAATCCAGATCCGAATCTGATCATATTATAAAACAGGTAACCCAATTCGACCTACAACATATTGAATTAAGTTAAACGGGTTAAACAATGCCCCCTAATATATACCTGCTTGAAGTTTTCATAATTATACAATAGGATTAGCATCAATATGCAGTGCGGCGCCTTAGCTGTCGCCGCATAGATGCATGGGCTATGAGTGAGAAAAATGCCAACTAAGAATTTCAACCAAATAAGTTTATATGTGGTTATGGTCACTCTAACGGTGGATCGCAGGACAGTAGGCTATTTTTTTGTGCGCCAAGAAATAAAGACAGTCTCCTAAAAAGGTACAGTAACTTGTGTTTGAGCAACATATATGGAATAGCTGCATCCATATGTATTGCATAAATTGGCTAAAATAGTTCACACTATAGTTGTAAGGATCTGTGTGGGCGTATGTTTAGTCCCACATCGGTTATTCGCTGGGTAGATCTTGGGTACTTATATAGGATCAAGAAACCCAAACAAGACCTTTCAATTAGCCATTTTTGGTAAGATCTTAGGTTGTTACAAATGGTATCAGAGCGAATCTAGCTCATAACATATGTGGACTAGGAAACACTGCAGTACAGATCTATTGGGGCTGATTACGGGCTGGTCGTGATGTTTATGATTAGATTTGAATGGATTTGAACCTTTAGCCTGACGAGGATGTCGGGGCTTGAACAAGAGAAGTATGTAAGGACTTGTGTGGGCGTGTGTTTAGTCCCACATCAATTATTCGCTATGTAGATCTTGGATATTTATATAAAATCAAGGAACCCAAATAATATCTTCCGGCTAACCATTTTGGGCTATTTTGCATGAGATCCTGGGGTTGTTACAATAACGATGCAGGTAAATTTAGTAGATGATTGAAGTTATGGTAATAAGATCCAACACCTTCTTATCTTGTGCCTACATATGTTTGTAGTTTCAAGTTTTGCTTCAGGGTAGAAGAGACCGGTTTGGCTCCGAGAAGACTAGTTTCACGGGTAGTTCTATATACACCCCCCCTATTGCTCAGGACACCCCCCAAAAACCAAAAAAAAAAAACCCAAACTAACCTTTAGTGTAATTACCATATTGCCCTTGAAATTTTCTCATACACCCCCCTTCCTCCTCCTCCGTTTCGTTTTGAAAAGAAAAAAAAAACACCCCTCAAACCCCCCTTAAACCCCTCCTCCCCCGTTCCCCCTTCTCCCTCTCGTCGCCGGCATTCTCCCGATCTCCGACCACCTCGCCGGCTTCTCCCGGAACCACCTCGCTGGCTTCTCCCGAAATTTTTTTTTTTCACGGTTCGTGCTCCGTTCGGCACTGGATCGCCGAACAAAAGGCTTCTGTTCGGCTGCACAGTGCCGAACAGAAGGCTTCTGTCCGGCACTGTTCAGCCGAACAGAAGCCTTTTGTTCGGCGATCCAGTGCCGAACGGAGCACGAACCGTGAAAAAAAAAAATTTCGGGAGAAGCCGGCGAGGTGGTTCCGGGAGAAGCCGGCGAGGTGGTCGGAGATCGGGAGAATGCCGGCGACGAGAGGGAGAAGGGGGAACGGGGGGTTTTGGGCGTTGGCGAGGTGTTTTGGAGGGGAAGAGCGGGGTGGGGGGGGGGGTTTGGGGGGTGTAGAGAGCAATTTAGGTGAGGGGGTGGGGAGGGTGGGGGGTAATTTAGAAATTTTTAATTTTTTAGGGGTGTCCTTAGCAAATGGGGGGGGTGTAGAGAGTATTTAATTTTTTTTTAATTTTTGGGGGGTGTCCTGAGCAATAGGGGGGGTGTATATAGAACCACACTAGTTTCACAGCATACTTTCTTTGGGAGTGGAAAATTCCATAGATGCCAAGAAAATATTTTAGCACACTTTAAGATCTCTTATTTTAAGCCGGATACGGAGAAAGGCAAAGCTGGTGCCAGTAGTAATAATATCATTCACATGAATAAGAATGACATGCAGTGGTATCTTGGCCTTGCTTTAGGGAACCATTGGCGAGTGGCCCACTTGAGGCCATATATTCTTCACTTAGGTTGCCATGCAAGAAAGCATTATCGATCGATATCTAATTTTAAAAAAAAAAAAACGAGACGCTGCAATACAATTAAGGCACGCAACTGACGCAAAAAAACAAACAAACAAAAAAAAATCTACCTTCCTTCGCAGGTATCTACCGTTGGATCTGTGCTTTGAGAGCTGTGCGCCGGCACTCACGCCAAGTTCTATCTTGTTCCAGGTCCTCTCGAGATTAGTGGGGATGGAAGCAAGAAAGGCTTTATGCATGGAAGACATAAAACTCCATCAAAAGAAAGGAAACTAGCTAAGGGATATAGACGAATTAGAGCACGGGAGAGCAATGGTTGGTAGTCACGTAGCTTTGGCAATTGGGTGGTCGTCGAAATCTCACACCGAAATATATATATATATATATATATATTGATGCACCACGCTCCATATATTTCCAAGACAACGCCATGGTGTTTGGGGCAAGACCAGCCGGCAGAGTGCTGGGAGTTCTCGGGAAGATGCTTCAGAGAACCATAGATGAAGGCCAACTTGTTCTTCGTTGCGAGGGCCACCTGCATTGCTCGCTTCAGCATGGGATGGATTTTTTTCTCTTGTTTTTTTTGCCAGTGAGAAATTGGGAAACAAGCATCGTTACGGGATGAACCGAGTGAAGAAGATTATATATATATAATAGTAATCAGGAGAAATCATAGACGTCGCCATTGGCGGCAACACCATGCAAGTTGGCTGGTAATTCCGATGGAGATGGAGTTGCCCTGTTAATTAAGGAGCTTGCCATGGCAGCGAGGAAAGGAAGAACTGAAGAAAGGAGATGGATTTACCCTCTCCGATACCATGAAGAGAAAGGCGGACGCATGCCTCCCATGCACGTCATTCATATTCACCTGACAGAGGTGCACTTGTAATAAACTAGTTACAAGGATAAAAGTGGTTTAAACAAACTAAACTAAGATTGATTGATCAATCAAGCATTTAAGATAAGGTCCAAGTCCCTTAAACCACTCGAGGATTAGAAAGAAATTCCTTCAAATTACTCAACTTTATTTTTTTTAAAACTAAAAAAAAAAATTATGAAAGTAGGGTCCGGATCCCTATTTTTTCATTAGTAAAAATAAAAGTGAGTTACAATGCTCAAAAAGTTACGAACGTTGTGTGTGTGTGAGAGAGAGAGAGAATGAAGCACCTCAATTAGATCTTATACGAGCAGGGTGTTCTGAAGTTTTAGTATGTGATGCACTTTTCTTTATATATAGTAGATTTTACTTTTGGACCTTATCCAATCCTTCACGAATTAGCCAAAGTGATCCCTATCAAGTTTGATGATTCTAATAGATCAAAATAAAATAAAATAAAATAAAGCAAACCTATGCTCCAAGCAAGTACCTAATTAATATTGACTAGTCATAAATTTGAATAGAAATCTATTACAAACCCTAAAGCTTAGCTTTCCCCCATAAAGATGTAAGACTGAAAATATTTCTCAAGCATTGTAAGATTGATTTAATATTTTCTCCAAGCAACAAGATATTGTTTTATTCAAAAAAAAAGAAGATTATCTTAAAAACTTCTCCTTGAGTAAATGGGTGTAGTGACAAGATTTACGCAATAGCCCTCTGTGTCGTAAGGAAGTAAAATATGTACGAGTAAAATGAACTATACCCTATAAGAAGGATATCTAGCCAGCATTACAAATGTGGATGCAACATATAAATAATATTATTATGCCACTCATAATAATTAACAATTTTAAGGATACACTTCTAATTCACAGGAAGCTAATCAAGTAATTGCTAACACACACACACACACACACACACACACACACACACACACACACACTATGATAAGTCCATTCAAAAAATAAAAAACATATACACTATGACAAGTCCATTTCAAAAATAAAAACATATACTATGATAAGTCGTTATGCACCACGTTGTCTCTATCACCTCCTATCATGCTCATGGTGGATGTCTGAAAGATTTCTACAAGAATGACACGTCGAGCATATGATATACATTGCATATTTGCATCTACTTATATATAGGAAATGGATACCCTGCAACATTAAGTATGAAAGTTTTCAGATTCGTTGCTGACTTATGAGTCTAATATGTCAGCTGAGATCCACTTTTGAGTCTAAAACGTCAGCTGAGATGCTATAAAGCTTGAAATATTAACAATATAATTCTTTACAATTTCTTTTGTTTCCTGACCAGCTTCATTGCTCATTAATCATATCCAACGTGATGGGTCCCTACAGTATCTTCTTTCTAAAGTCATTTGTTTTTTATCTAATTAATCTTTAGTCCCACCGACGTTATCTGTGAGCAGATTTTTTTAGGGTTCACAAATTCACATCAAGTCTAATCATACCAAAGTTAGCATTAGTATGATTTAGTGACCAAGACAGGTTTTGAAACATGATGAACGTGATTGCAAAGGAAAGGTGCTCAAGTAAAAAAGGCATAATGAATCTAAAATAGTTGTTAAGTAATACAAAAAAAAAAATAATTAGAAAGAAATGTTAAGTGGTGCAACCAAAAATTTAAAAAAAAAATGGAAAAAAGGCCTGTTTGATGAAAAAAAGGTATGTTGAATCTAAAATAGCTGTTAAGTGGTTCAAAAAAAAAAGATTGATAAGTGTGTTTTGCACAGGCAAAGTCCAAACACGAAGAAAGTGATTGTCAAAAAAAAATGCTTAAATTAAAAAGGTACGTTGAATCTAAATGGTTGTTGAATGGTTTGATTAAAAAACTATCTGCAATGATCTTTAAGTTGTGTTTATCAAGTATTGTAACAAAAAAATATTCAATGGTTCGATAAAAAATTTCGAGCTGCACGAGTCGAATCCGTAATCTAAGAATCAATTACACTGCTACAATCTTCCGCTCTGTCAACTGAGCTAAGGTTGGATGAGTTTTTTTATGAAGATTTGCTTTTATTTTTTGCAGCTTGTAATGGTGCCCATGGACAAATATTCTAGATTTTTCCATTGTTGGTGATGCATTTTTAAACATTTGGACCTGAAAATCATAGTACAAATGGATCTTCCTCCACTTTTTCTTTTCCTAAAATAAATATTTTTTTATTTTTAATATAATTATGTAATTTCTTATCTTTATATGATATATGTTGATTTATTGATTATATTAAGATTTTTATCTTGATCGAAATCTTAGTTTGTAGCAGTACTAGGAATTTCACATTATAGTATAAGCATAAATCTAAACTCGATTAACTCGAGTGATGTTAACTAATAAGAGCCGAAATATCATGTCAAAATGGTATTCACATCCTTCGATATCTCACAACTATTTTTTATATTTTTAATAAACTTTTTAATTAATACCACCATATCAATTGAAATAATCTTGATATCTCAGCCTAAAAATATTGGCCGGAGATCTTAAAAGATTATATTTTTTTAATCAAATTTTGGACCACATCAACTAAGATAAATCGAAATCTTAGTTCATCTTGGTCTCAATCACTCACCAAGATAATTGATTTATTAAATTCAAAAATCTTGATTAAACTTCTCTTTTCTTCTTTCTATAAGCCTCGGTTAAAGAGCATTAGATGAGAGCTATCAAAATGCAGAGAAGTGTGTATATCAATTAGGAGAGAGAGCCACCAAGGTGGTAGTCTGGTGGTAAGGGGGCTATAATTCCATCGTCTGGATTCGAAACGCACGAGCGTCGATTAAATTAGAGGACCGGATGCCCCACGTCCGGACGATTCGTTGGTGGATATACTTTTTTTGCATCTATACCGAGGTAGCGCTAGGATGACGTACCCATACGTAAGGCGGTGAACCTACAGGTTGGAAAAAGTACGCGAAATCTACTATCTCTATTGAACATTTTCTGATGGGAGAGAGAGAGAGAGATGGTGTTCCAGTGTGAACTCACTCAATAATTCTCCCTCTCTCCTTTTTCCTCCCCCGCCACTCCTTTTTTCCAACGGTCAGAAGGCATGTGGACGCTGCTTATAATACGACGGCTATGCGGGCTCCGTACCGTGCTTGCCCCACCCTGCTGTCCGTCCGTCGCTTTTTTTTTTTTTTTCTGACTTGAAATCGCCCGTTGGATTCTTCCGACCTTTGCCTCCCCACGCTTTATTGTCTGTACTTTTTTTTCCCCCGTCCTCAACTGCTAACCTAAACGTTTATTAAATTCCATGGCAGGAAAATAATGACATGAGGAATATCTTACAAAGTAGTTGCAGAGAACTCATTGTTTCACTGCTACTTTTGAGTATGTTTGGGTACCAATGCATGCTGTATGTAAGGTGGCATCAATATATTCCATCTCCCCTCAAAAAACAAAGAAAAAGAATGTAGTTCCTATCTTATGGCTTTTGCCTTTATATTATCATTCGGCAATATAGATTCTACCACCAAAAATTATATTTTAACTGTGCTTCAACTATATCAACTACTGTACTTGAACTGTTAGATAATCATAGCCGTAAGAATATTGTTTCTATTGCTATTACAAGACCGTACATAAAATTTCAACTTCATACAATTTCTTTATGATCAGAAATAAATTTAAAGACTAGTTCGATAATTTCACCATTTTTGGAGGATAGATCGAACAAAGATATATCGGAGGGTCCCAAATTAGACCAGTTGGATTCTATCCGCTAGAATAAGAAAATAAAAGTGCTTTCAAATTGATCTCATTCTTATAATGATAAGAATTCCGTACATACAAATATGGATATAGGAAAAAAGAATAAATAAAGATTATTTTATTTTATAAAAAATTTGGTTTTAAGGGAAAAGGTTTAGGCCAAGCCATCTGAATTACAACAATCGAAATTGGAACCTAAATCATCCGTCGTCACAATATTCAACAAGTTAGGGGGGAAATTTCTGAGTGGAAGTTCAAGATCTAAGCTGCATTTAAATGAACTAATATAGAATGTGAACCTTAATATCATGGATAAAAATACTTGTACACTTGTTGTTAACCTGCTGCGACATGTCTGAAGGAGTTGAACTTTGAAAAAGTAGGGCGGCATAGCAAATAAATTGCTTGAGTTTAATGTCTTCATATCCTTCTCCTTTTTGACAACATGTTGTTCTTGTATCCCAATTCAACCAAAAGGATGTTTTTGCAATTCTTTTATTTGATAAGAGGAATCGCTGCACATTTTTCTTGCCATGTATTACATATACTATTGTCATATAATCTAATAATAAGGAGGCAATAACGAATTATGATCTTATGACTAATTAGTCAAAGCTTAGTAGTTAAAGGAACTTATTTTCCAGTTATTGAAATATGAGGGTTGATGAGAATACCATAAGACACTACGAGACTACAATAATAATCTATTGTTAAAGGGGAAAAGAAAATGTTACTAATGAAAAACTAATCAAAAAAAAAAAAAAATCAAGCCTGGTGCTCCTCATCTGCCATAGAATTTTTGTGAAGGTTTAAGATTTTATTGCGAACATATGTTTCCTCATTTCTTTAATATAAAAGATGTTAATATATTTCATCCTCCTCTCCCTCCTAATGTATCCTTACTTACATAGGATGGAATGCAGAAATACTATGAGGGAGATCATGTTCTGTGTTCAGCCCTGCAATGGTCCTGTCTAAATTCATGGTCCATCACTGTGGAATGAACCTTTTTTTCTCTTTCTTTTTGTTTTTTGTCTCCATTTCAATCCAAACCCTATCTTCTTCCTTTTTTTTTTGACCAAGTTGATGGCTTAGGGCACCTGTGGAACTATTTCAAGGTCCCTTTCTTCTTCTTTTTTTGGACTAAGTTGATGGCTTGGGCACCTGTGGAACTATTTCAAGGTGAGGGTTGTCCCACAAACCACCACCCTCTACTCAATGTTTAACCTCCCCACTGCTACTTCTACCAAGTAGGGAGAGTAGCCTCTCCCTCTTAGATGGAGGCAGTTGACTGGTTTTCGAGTCACCAACTCTCTAAAAGACCTCACGACATAACTTCGTGGCCCCCCGGAAAGGCCTAAAGCACTCCTCTCTGCCACCCTTCTCTTTGCCATTTCTCACTTCTTTATACCTTCATATTATATTATATACATTACAAAGAAAACAGCCGAGATACCTGATATCGCAAAGAAACAATCTTAGCACCAACATGAAGTACTTCAATTTGATTAAACGTTATCTTATTATTTTTACAATTTAAATGCTTATTATTATTACGAGAATGCTCAGATTTGGACTCTTCTTTTAGAAAGTGACTTTAAATTGCTTTTATTGTTATTATTTTTAAAAGTCAAGGACTCCAAGTCTTTGTTTTTTGGTTGAAATCATTTTGGAGCTCACATGCGCTGAATATGTAGCATACACTCCTCACTATCAAATTTGAAAGTTCAACTCTATTTAGGCCCACATTTCAATGTCATATCTCTTATTTTTCTTGTACTATTTTCCTTTTTTTTTTCTTTGTGATTCGAGAGTCTCCTAAATCCAGAATCCTGGAAGTGATGGCTGTCTCTCAAAATCTGACTCTTTTGTGGCTTGGACTCCATTTTCTTTTCATATATATAGTTGATGGAGGACGTTCCATGTTCTCTCACATGCATCAAACATGCCAAAGTCTAATATTTTTAATTTTTATAAGACGTGCTTTCCTTCCTTGTTCCCTTCAAAATAATGCTAATTAGGACAATGAGATAAAATAAGATGCAATTATTTTAAATGCATGCTGCTAACTGAGCTCCCTCCCACTTGAATAGACTCTGGTAGGTGAGGTCGAGTCTAATTGTCTGACTTCCAACTAATATTTGTTGGGCCAATTCAGATACAATCAGGTCACATCCAGTTTTATAAGACTAATGTCCAGTTTAATTTCTAACATAGGTTGGAGTTAGAGGACTGAGTTGGAGCTAAAGCCATTTGCTCTTGCTCCAAGTTTATCTACTATTTAGGGTGATGGCCACAGAAGAGACCTCCTTGTAGGACTCAGATATTGTGTGTAGTCTACAGCCACCTTGCCCACCACTACCTAGTTTGTACTCTCCTTTAGTACAATGTACAAAATTGTGAACACTAGGGAGAGTGGCAAGCAGTAGGGACTAGGAAAAAAAAAAAAAAGAAGAAGAGAGGAGATAGAGGATGACATGGGAACATGAGGGAAGATTTATCATGTACACATGTACAGTGTATAATAATACATATATATAGACAAAAAAAATAAAAAAAAAACACAAAAGGGACATTATAACATCCTGTCAGCATCTATGTTCATGCCTTGCCAAATCTATATTACCTCCCCTTGTGGGCCCAGCAGTAGAGTAATCTCCCGGTTCAAATACCCACAACTACCAGCTCCCTCTCCTCCTACCCACCCTTGGCTTTCTCCTCCCCTCCTTTATCCTTTGCTCCTACTTTTTTCCTCTCCTTCCTTTATTTGTCTTCTAAAAAGTGGCCGAGGACAAACTGCCCAGAATGGGTGTTAAAGGGCGGTTGGCCTTCTAGAGGGGAGGCCAAAGAGTGCCCAATTTGGAGTGGAAAGGAAAGTAGAGAGAGAGAGGGAGGGAGTGGGTGTTTTGAGTGTTAAGAAGCTGGGAGTTGTGATTGGGGGAGAATGAGGGAAGTGGGGAGGAAACAGGGGACGGTGTCGCCGTGCGCCGCGTGCAAGCTGCTGCGGCGGCGGTGCGCGCAGGACTGCATCTTTGCGCCCTACTTCCCGGCCGACGAGCCGCAGAAATTTGCCAACGTGCACAAGGTCTTTGGAGCTAGCAATGTCAGCAAGCTCTTGCAGGTCCCTCTCTCTCTCTCTCTCTCTCTCTATGTATATATATATCTCCACTTCATGTCTTCATCTCTTTGTTGCTGGCTTTTCTGCTCTTTAAAATTTAAGTGTCTGCTGAGAAGCTTTAGTTGGAGATGCTTTTGATGGCAATTGAGGACCTTGTCAATTGTCTCCATGGGCATTTTTTCCATCTTAATTCTAGGGAAAAGAAGGATAATTGTACTCAATTATGGTAACCGAGGATAGCTATGTTATAAGAATAGTTAGTAAGTTGCTAGGATGACCATTTTCTTGAAATTGAACGTTATTTTCTATCCATCTATAATAACACACACACACACACACACACACACACACAGAGAGAGAGAGAGAGCAAAAGTGACATTGTTTTATCTTAGGCTTGCAAAAAAGACTCTTCTTGTTTTTATTGTTGTTGAAGGGTGTTTTGGCGTTTCAGGGGCATTTAGGCAACTTGAATGGTATCTATTGCCTTGCCTAACATCGCTAGCACATTATAAAATGGTAGCTTGGTCACGCTTGCTCCTTTCAGAAAAAAAACGCTAGTAGATCTGTGTGAAGAGAGGCAGGAAACATCGTAAGCTTTTGTTGGTCTTCCTGCTAACTCTACCATTATTATTATTATTATTATTATTATTATTGGCGTACCCAGACTTCCACCCTATCCTTTCTTTTCTACGCCGTAGCGTTGGAATTGCTGCTAAGTGGTAATTATTGGTTGCTTGTTCAACTTTGTGTGAATTTTGGATCCATTCGGTGGTTATGTAAACTATGAAAGGATGTTTGAACATGTACAGCTTTGGAGATATCAATCTTATTGACTAAGAAAACTGAGGCTGGACGTTGTGGCTATCCCCATGCATGGCCCCACAATTATTTGGTCTTCCACCCCAGGGACGAGTTTAAAGGGTGTTGTCTCCTTTTTGTTAAAGAACCGTTTCATATGGCCGCACTCATCCACAAACAGATATAAATACAATACCTAAGCTGAATATTATACATCAATAAAGTGGCCATTGCCCCCCCCCCATCCTTTTTTTTTGAGCCATGGTGTGACAACGATGCCTTAGTGCATAGAAATTTTAACCATGTGTCTTCTTGCTAATGGAAACAAAGCTCAGCCTTACAGTGAAAGTTCCAATAGAATACAACCTGATCTAATTAAGTTAACTCTCACATCTTTTTTTTTTTTGAAAAAAGGGAGCTAGATTCTAGTAATGAAATGAACTTCAAATCAAGTTAGACTAAGGCTGAATATTTTGATAGATTCTATATATGATGCAATGTTGGTGCTTTTGGCTTGACCCAAACCTGTTCAAGTTGCACCCCCAAGGCCACTTTGTTAGCATTCTCGAGCGCTTTTGAAATGACCTCAGAGATTGTGAATTGGACCGAGTGCAGGAGCTGCCGGCGCACCACCGGGGCGACGCCGTGAGCAGCCTGGTGTACGAAGCGAACGCCCGGGTGCGGGACCCGGTCTACGGCTGCGTCGGCGCCATCTCCTCCCTCCAGCGCCAGATCGAGTCGCTCCAGACGCAGCTGGCCGTCGTCCAGGCCGAGATGGTGCGCCTCCGCATGCGCCACGCCGCCTGCCTCGCCCACCTCGGATCCCGGGCTCCCACCGCCCTGGGGGCCGCGAGCGCCAGCACCACCGGCTCCTCGTCCATGCCGTCGCCCAAGCAGCTGCAAGTGATCGCGCCCGAGCAGCATGCAGCCAAGTCCGTCTTCGCCCTCGACATGGTCGTCGTCGACCAGACCAGCTTGGGCGAGCCACCAATGTGGTCTTGCTAGCCTCACTAACTCCTCTCTTTCTTTTTTTTTTCCTTTTTTCCTCTACTTGGAGGCTATCTAATTAAGCTAGACTACCAGCGTAAATATGCAAGTGTTTTGTGCCCAGCTAGAGGCACATATTTTTGTATATTCTATCTTATCATGAAGCCATATATAAGTCTTCATATATAAGTATATATATATATACACATATATATGTATGATGTTATGGACCTTGTAGATTATGGTTCTGTATTGTTCAACAGGTATCATGATATTTCTGCTAGAAAGTTTAATTATCAAAGTCTCAGGTTAGGTTGGTTTGTCAGTGATTCCCATCACTGAGCCATCGAGCAGAGTTCCATGCTTTCTGAGCTGTGGAGTATAATCTAGTATTCCCAATATATTGAACACCATAGGTATTGCCCATGCATTGAGATGGGCTACCGCCTGCTACGTGGGCTGCTGTATTTGTTCCACCTGCATGCCAGGGAGGCAAGCTGAGTCGGCTGGATGCCAAGAAAATTTTAAAAGTTTATAGTTTGAAAGAAAAATGTAATTTCTTATGAGCCTGATTTATTTGTTCTTTTTTTTTCTACACAAATTCTCACCTGAGGAGAAAAATCAAGGACTGACTTAATCTGTCTTCCCCATTCTGTCGATGGAACCCCTACGACCAAACCCACCTTTGCAAGATGAAGAAAGGAGAAGAAAATTGTCACCTGATTATCTTGTTCAAGTCAATACTTTGTTGTTAGGAGCCTTAACCATTGAGCTGATCAAGCCCCACTTATTAGGATCTTGGTTCACACTTTCTTGCCTTTCCGGAAATAAGAACTGCAGCAAGAGATCAGGTCATCTCTTGTTTAGTCGTATCTTGACAGAGTTCTCGATCACGTGGTAACGAATTTTTATGGAATTCATTCAGAAAAAAAAAACTTTTTATGGATTTCACATGCAGTGACTACCTTCCATTTGATAACCATCTTAAGCATTACATCATTACATTTAATGAATCAAACATTCAACACCTACTAACATTAGATAACAAAGATCTCTCGATGTCATCTCCTCTCGCATAATCGTAGATATTAATATTAGATCTTCACAACTGGGTTTCAGGATGTACATTCTCTACTGCAGAGCACAACCTCTGCATTAGGTTCTATATTGATACAATGATACCTGGATGAGAATGGAAAGGGAGATACAAAAGAAATGAAAAGAGCACCGATGATCTGGTGAGAGCGTAGGAAATATTTTCAGTTAGGAACAGCTGTGAACATCAGTCAACCTGTAGCGCTTGTTTGTACCATTTTTTCACTCCACTGTTGATGGTTCTGAGTGTTTTTTGCTTCACATCTGAAGTAGCAAAACTGTAAAAACTTCAGTTGTGGTCTTGTCAGATGTTCAGCATGGCAAGCCAACTGAGTCCCGAAATGACAGAACCTCTCCTACATTACTTTGCACCTTAACCAGATGTGAAGTTGGGTAATATAGCATGCCTGTAGATTTAGGAGAATCACATTATATATCATCAATAATTATCCCCATCATCCAGCTAGAAGATCATCTCCTTTCATTGCCAACCTACACGACCATTGACCATCCATCACCGACTCATCCTGGCTATGGTCAGGTCATTTGGTTGGCACTTGACATTAATCAAGGAGAAAAATGAAACCACTTGGGCTATGTTTCTGTTAGTAGTAAAACTTACATCATAGAAAGTCCCATACAGGAATTGAATAATGGCCCTGATCGCTGCTCTGGTGGCCCAGTTGTGGATTGCTCCCACCAAATTGCAAGGACTGCACATCAGCAGCTGAGCAGGCCTGCACGTCATTCTGAAAAAAAAAAGGAAGAAAAGAAACACAATTAACATCCTGTTCATCAAAAAGCCTAACTAAGAAACCATACAGTGGAAATAACACCATATTAGTTTCAAAGCAAAGTTGGCAGTTACTATGCTACATTTCAAACCACACCTTTGTATACCATCAGCAGTTCAGCACAAATATCAGGTATTCCTGTGTGGAACCATTACTCTAGAGATGTCATACACTTGGCTTAAGACTAGGATCTGGCCTTTGGGACTTATTTGAGATCCAATTGCAGGTGAAAAGAAAAGCTCTAAAAATCCAATTCGTAACAAATTAATTTGACAAAATGATTACCTGGCCTAACTGAGTGTTGCCATGGAATGGTTGCTGTTGTAGCAAACTAGTTGAAGACTCTTGCATCTGTCAGGAAAACAATCAACTTCAGACAGGCAACAGTATACACTTTGAAACACCTACTTCCATTAAACTTACCTGACTAAATTGTGTCATGTTATGAAAGCCTTGAACAGTACTCAATCCGAATTGATGACCAGAAACATAAGGTCCCTATGCAATATGAAGAAAAACCATCAATAACAGGATTCTAAAACCAATTTTCACAAACAAATGATACAAGAACTATTCATAAGTCCATAATCAAAAAGCTACCTGCATGAACTGACTTGGTACAAAGAACTGATTAGGAGGATTCCTGGGCTGAGCCAAAATCTCATCTGATGACACAGGCAGTTCATCACTCCTTGTTTCAATTTCTGCCTCATCAGACAGTCCTAAAATTAATGATTTTACATCTACCAGACAACAATAACATTAATATACAAAGATTTCTGGTCCTAGAATAGCATTAAAAGAAAGAGCACACAAGCATGTATTTTTATGCAACCTTGTCTTCCTTTTTGCCGTTTATTTGACCCAAAACCATTCTGATTCCTATGATGAGCATCACCATTCTTCTTCCTTTTCCCACTAGCCCTTGGAGATTCCCCAATGTTACTTTTGTTGGGAACCAGATTGTGTGGTTGAACCTTTGAGGCAGTGCTTGGGGAAGGCATCTCAAGAAGTCTTGCTTGCAAAATACGCTCTACCCGTTCCAAGAGCTGATCTGATTGGCTTTCCATGCATGAATATGCCTCCGCATTTTCTGCAGCCATTGCTGCAATTTTGTACAATATCTGGCATAATGAGCTGTAACGCTTAGGTATAGATGACTTGGGGTCACCATCAAGTGCAAACCTATGATTCTCTCTTATTGACCCAACTTTTGCATCCTTTCTCCACCTCTTCAAGACATACTGAAGTGGGAGTTCTTTAATATTTCTTAAATCAAGTATTTTCAGCACATGGCAGCACTGAACACCGGAAAATTCAAACTTTTTGCAGCTGCAAAGGGCTGTACCATCAGCAGAGTCAAATCTAACAGACCGCTCTTTAGTTTTATCCTTGACAGTAACCTCATACTGAGATATTGTCCCAACCTCAGCACAGCTATAAACTGTACAATTCACTGTCAATTCAAATTCTAATTTAAACATTTCAAAAACTGCAGGGGTATAAACATTTGCAGCTTGCCACAGTAAGCGCAAGGGAGGTATTCTAGAAGTCCCTTGATTTGCCTGATAATTAGCTTGTTGTTCCGCATATCGCCGCTCTTCCACCAATCTATCATACTGATTGAAAAAGGACAAAAGATCTGTCTCTAGTTTCAAGTATTCCTTTAGTACAGTATTCAAGTTTTCATTTCTTAGTGCATTTGCAATGTCTGCGCAAAAGATTTCACGTCTATACACCAAAGCCCACTTCTCCCTTTCCTCATACAACTTACCCAACCATTCATTGTCCTTGAGATCATACCTCTCCAACATTGTTTCCCATGCCAGTAGGAACTCCTCCTCGTCTTCACAATCATACAAACATCTACTAATATCTAATGCGAAAGTTTCTGAGCCTTCAAAAACATGACTTAACCGCTTGCTGGCATCTTGGTGGATCTGCCATAAGCATAGACGATGCATTGTGCCCGGCCATACAGCAGCTACTGCATCACTCACTGTTGCACAGCAATCTGTCAAAATTGTTCTTGGTTGTCTTCCGCCCATCGCAGTCTTGAAAGTCTCAAACAGCCATTTGAAGGATTCTATAGTTTCATCATATAGTAATGCAGCACCAAAGACAATGATCTGTTTATGATGATTAACACCAAGAAATAATGCAAAAGGCCTGTCATAATCATTTGTTTTGTAAGCTGTGTCAAAGCATACAACATCACCAAAGTAGTGATAGTCCATCATAGATTTTGCATCCACCCAGAAAATGTTTGTCAATTGGTCTCTTTCATCAACTTGGATGGCATAAAAAAAGGATGGGTTTTCACTTTTCATCTTTTGCAAGTATTCCAACAGGGATCCTGCATCACCAAGTTTCATGTCCTTCATTCGCTTTGACCGGAGATAGTTTTTGTAATCTGCAGGAATTAGACTGGTATTTTGACAACCTTCAGGTTGAACCTTAGCTAAAACCCTCTGTGACCTTAACATTTGAACATCCAATGGAGCTGCAAGTTGATGATTGTGGTCAGCTACAAATTCACTGATAGAGTATTTACCACTAGGTGTAATCTTGATTGCCATGCGTGCAAGACAACCAGTTCTGGTTTCTGTCCGTGGTTTCTTTGCATCGTTTGCCACATTCCTTGGGCGGAATCCTTCTCTTGAACACACATAAACTCTTGATCTAGTTACATTTCTCGCAGATTTATCCCACCAACCTTTTCTAACACTGAAACCAACAGTTCCAGCATATTTAACATAGAACTCATAAGCTTTATCTTCATTTGCAAACACCATGCCAACTTTCGGCTCCCCTCCTAAATTTGCAACATCTTCTGCAGGGACAGCTGGCTCTGCTTCCGTCCTTTTATCCTGACTACTAGAAGTCTAGAAAATTTAATGATTTCAGAAAAAAATCAGCATGCTATTAAATTAACAGCATACGACGCAAGCATAAATGTGCAAGGCAACGAAAGGAGTAACAAACAAAGAGGTTCCAGTTGCCAGTGTTTTGCACAATAAATCACTTTTATATTTACTTGTAGATTTAAAAGGCCCTGACACGATTTCACTTTTCCTGTCCAGATGAAGCTTGAACATCATTTATGTAACAAACAAACTGTACCACTAGCCATGGTCTGAAGTAATCGTACATATTATAGAATACTTCTTTTCAGGAGTCCTCAAGAAGATCTCATATTAATATGAAATTATGAAGCAGACAGTACTACGATGTCTATATGCAATAATATGTAATGGTATGAACCAATTCTACTGATGCGTTTATAAACAGAACCCTGTTGGAATATTAAATTTTCTCAGAAGAGATCCATATAAATCTGGTGCTAGTATTAGTCAAATCAATTGTAAATTAATTGTTCAGGTCAACTGGAAAATCATTGACCAGTGAACTAGTTTAACTAATCTATTGGCTCTAGATAGAGAAATATCAATTTTATGCGATTTCGAAAAAAAAAAATCTAAGTCAAAATATAATAAATAAAAAAATATTTTCTTTTTTCAGGATGAAATAAGATTTATTTTTTTTAAGAGGAAAGGTGTAAAAGGGTCAATCTTTTCATAAGTTGACATATGACACGTTTATAGATGATCATTGAAAATATTAGCAAGTGCTTTGCATATTTTAATAGTTTTAACATAAATTTTTCGAGCAAAATAAAGAAAAATAAGATATTCCCAAATGCTTATATGATGTGACTACCATATATTTGCAAACTATTTTAAACATGTAACATTTGAAGAAAAATATTTTGACATCATCATCATTACCATTGTTATAAAACATCAGTCAATTGAAATATGAGTTCTGTTAATGTTATTCATGTTAATTCACCTGATAGTATGCTTGTCTCTGGCAAAATATCTTTTACCATTGTTCAGACAAAAGAGCTAAGAGGAAACTCTTAGGTTCCCACCTTAGGAAGAACAGCATACTAGGTTCCCAACCTAGGCTTCGAGCATCATGGTCACTAAGCAAGTGCCTATGTGGCTGCCCAGGCTTGTTACAGGTTGAGTGAGGCAAGTCTGGACACTGGTAGGTAGGTAGGCTTGTGTTGTCACTTGTCAGGATAAGCAATAAGGCTTTAAAGTACCACCACTTCATGCATCAAGTATCTAATGAAATAGTCGGTACACAAATTCAAAGACCAGTGAGGGAGGTGGGAATAGCTATTGTGGTAGCACCCACGAATCTAAATGCAAGTAAGCATACTCCAATACTTCTACCTTTCACCTTCTCAACTTTCAAGGAGAGTTTGTTGCCAAGGAGTGGGTACCCAATGTGGACATTGCTTAGAAATTTCAAGCACCACCAAGTCCACTTCAGGTGGAGTCTGACTAACAAGCACGTAGGCTCATTTCTATTAAAATGTCGCTTCAATGACTTCGTCCTAAGTGATCGGAAATTGCTCGAAGTGCGATGCACCCAATCTATTCTGTTTGAACCCCAATACCCTCACGACATTAACCCCTATCTTCCTTGCATTGACCCCTTTCAGTCCCAACACCCACCGGATTCTGTTTGAGCCCCAATAGTTTTCGACCCCAATATCCTCACCATGTTGACCCCTTAGCTTCCTTGCATTGACCCCTTTCCTCCCTCCTGCATTACCCTTGCTCACCTCTCTTGAGTCCTTGCTGGCCCCATCTTCCCCCTCACTCCAACCATTGTCTCTGATATTCCCTCTCCTTTGAAGAGGACCAGGCTCCAACAATAGCTACAGCACTCGATGATGAAGGTGGCAGAGACCACATGGCATGGTGGCAACAAGTGGACAAGATGGAGTTGGGTGGCAAGATTCAATTGCACCATGCCTAGCTAAGATTATGAGGCACCTATCACTAAAGCACTGACGAGGGAAGCAAAGTCTACATAGGATGGAGAGAGTACATGAAGAGGGTGTGGTGATCCATGAAGGAGCATAGGCTTAGGGTTTCTCCTCACTTGAATCAATTTTGTTGGATCAATGCTCCACAAGTTCACTGGGCTAGCGTGGCTCATGCTAAGGATAAAAAGCTTAGAGTTTTCTCTTAGATTAAGGAAGAGAGGGGGATCTCGTGGGTGGATGGTGGATCTCAAAAGAACTAAAGTTTAATGAAAAAATCAACTTTTTAGTCAAACATATGGAATACATTCATTAAAAGTTGCAGATCAAGGACATGGATATAGTTATTGCCCTTGTTCTACAGATATAAACAGCATAAGTTTGGAAAAATGATCAATATGGTGACATGAAATCAATAAGTTAGACATTTTAACTCTTGCCATGGTCGTTTTTTGGATTTTAATCTGATTACATATCAAAGTTTACATTTAGGCTCTTATCTTTTAGTTGCTTTTTGATTTTAGTTATTTTATAATTTACAATTTATATTGTTATCTCCCCCTTTTACTGCTAAACTAGAAGTGTTCCATGGTTCTCTTTTATAAATTAAATCAGAGCAAACAAAAAAAGGATATTAGGATCTTATAAATAAACAAAAATTTATAAATTTATGCGGTTGCAAGAATTGTATTAGAGTAGGGTGACAAATTTATTTAAGGTATGGTGACAAATTTGCATAAGGGTGGGGTTATTAATAACTTTACCTATTACTTTGAGAGTGACTAGAACGCAACACTTCAAGGTCAACCAAATAGCAAAACCGGCTAGAAGTCAATGTCAACACCAACCAATTTCTACAATCAAATGCTTGAAATCCAGAATTACAATTTTGCAGCCTTCACTTTCCAGACAAACCAAACGCCAAAACCACAAATAGGCAAAAATACACCTTCTGTAAGTCACACTTTCAAAAGTGCCCACTTCCCACTTCAGCCACTTTTTTGCAACCAAAAAGACGCTTAGTGACTTTATCATCTATTATAGGTCATATCGATTGCTGCAAGAAGCACCAATAACGCCTACAAGAACTATTAATAATGGGAAGGCAAAGGAAAGATGAAAATGAAGGAGAAAAGTAGATGTTTTACTTCTACTAAATCTTTTTGTCAGAATAAGATTTTTATATTACTTATTTTGACTTTTTAAGCATTCTTTATTTTCAAAATATCTGAGAAATATTAAGTGCTTAAACAATTGCATGCTCCAAGGCACTGTGCACCATGAATAGTACATGTAGGTCCCTCCCCCCCCCAAAACAATCATGAAGTTGAAAGTACCAGATATTCCTAAAGACATACTATCAGAGAAACTTCCTTAACCAATAGGGTAGATTAAGAACACAACAGTAGCAGCTGCAACAAGAGCTGATATGCAACAACAATCCAAGGACACAAAGTTTCCACTCACGATCCATGTAACAAGCTACACCAAGTAAGAAATGTAGAACAATTAGCTCATAAGGACTGCCATTGTATAACCACTCATCAATAGATGCCGCTTCCCATATTAGGTAAAAATGTAAACCGATAGCTGCAAAAGTAGGAATAATGGCACCAGAGTAATATTGTTTCCATAAAGTAGACTGGTTCACGAACACCATCAATATCTACTGGAGGAGAAGCAATGAAGGCGATAATGAATACAAAAGTTGTGGTGTCGAACTAACATTTCCACTTCAAAATACTCAATGTATTTGATCTGGCTATCTAATCACTTCCAACCATGCATCCCTGTCAAACCTAAAGCATCATTCAGATAAAATGATTCATCATCACCCAATCACCGGTGCTCTACTTGAAACAGAAAAGATCATAGGATTTTGCTTGAGATCTTCAGATATTCTCATTGATATCCACCTATCATTAAACAAATATTAGAAACTGACTGAAATTTCTTACAATCATATGGTACCTCAGAGCATCTATGCATCATGACCATTTGTAAGTATTCTAAACAGTGAATAATACAAGAAGGCACTATTACACTTAGATAATCATCATCCTAAGCACCTGCGACATGGAAGGTTATTCAATCTTAACCCTGCCACCAAGTTTCCTTGGACCAAGGGACGTGTAGAGTTTATTGACCTTACCTTGCCTCCCATTGATATGGTGCTGCCATATCAAGCAAAACCTTTCTCAGCTCACATGTGCAATTAAATTCATTTGGTTCCGCCATATCAAGAGAATTATTAGGCCTCCAAATTTACAAGAAAAAACTCGAGCAATTCTCATTGATGCTTCTGTCCATATAGCTATTATAATTTGTAGACTCATGATAATCCTAACTGCAAAGCAAAGTATTAATTGATGCCTGTGCAAGTAAGGAGACCTAAAAAGGATAGCAATATAAAGTTTTCAAGATAACCAATGATTAGTTCCTAAAGAACTCAGATTGTATCATTCCACCTCCCTTGAAATAACCTTGTCATCAAGCTTGAAATTGTGGTAGCCAGTTTTGAAGCTTGTGCCATACTTCTAAAGTGGTGTCTTTTGAAACAACATTCGATTATCATGTTTGTTAACAATTCTCATTAAGTCCTTGTTCGTTCTAATGTGAATTGTAGTCTTTGATAAGAAAATTGAATCTAGATCTTAAAGTTACCCCACAATATTGGGCCTAAGCTGCTAAAACAATAGGCCACCAACACTACATCACACCTGCCCAACAGAAGCTAATATAGATCTCTTTTTTGAATCAAAAATCCTCCATGGTAATAGATCAATTGGGCACTCATCTCTTGTTGACGCTTCTCCCTGTTAACTACTGTTACCTCCATATTGCATCGAATCTTCTTCGCCAGACTGAATCAATCAAAATATTAGTGCTCGTAGAACTGATAAGATTTGTGAAAATTGTCTCTTAAGGACCACACCACTGGCATTTTTCCAAAGGATGACCCTCCAACAATAGCATGTACATAAATCTGCTCTTACAGCTTATCATAGGACTCTCCATCCTCTTAATGTTCTCCTCGCTCCTTATATGAGCAATCATCTTCTATAACCATTTGATCTTGCAACGGCGGCGTGGTAATGGAGATTTTTTGGTGATTATATCCCCTAAGAAGCCCACACCTGCAAAGGTCAAGCTTTAGCACTGGTCGAACTTGAGATCCAGCACAGTGATCACTGATCACATTTTTCAAGTTATTGAGCATGCTTTCAGGTCCTCTTTCACATCCTCCAACTGCATCACTGTTTTTATCTGCAGTTCGAACATCTCCTTCATGCTCCATCTTGGCTTCCACCTTTCGCTGAAACTCTTGTTGACAAGTTTCTGTCATGGCTGGAGTCAAAAGCTTTAATACCAAATGACATAGTGCTGCCATATCAAAGAATGATCAACTTTGGAAGGTTCAGGCATTGAAGAAACTTAGGCAATTCTTGCTAATGCTTTAGCCCATACAGCTGTTACAATCTGTAGACTCTTGAGAACCCTAATAAACTCGTAATCACAGTGGTAATTGACTCCCATGCAAATAAGTATATCTAAAAGGGATAATAATAAAAAAATTTCCAAAATAACTAAAATTAGTTTCTAAAGTATTTGGCTGCATCATAAATCCCATACAAGTGACTGCTAAGCCAATTAAGCTCTTCTCCATCTATCCCGGTCCCTTTTCTTCTCAAAATCATCACTTCATCCCAGTTATAGGATCATTATCGATCATTTTGATCACCATTTTCTAATTTTAAACCTCTTCCACTTGCTGCTATTGGTATCCTTTTATCCGAAGTAATTTTCAATCAATCCTTTTGTCCTATAGGACTCTGTACCATGATTATGATTAACACAGTTTTTTTCAACTCCTGTTGTGCCATCTCACTTTTGGCCTACCAAGTATCAGGCAATTAGCTTATAACCTTTCTTGTGATTAGAGTTCCACTTAGGGTTTTTATACATGTATGTTACACTTGGGGACCTGATGGATTTAGCTTGTTGTCAATAGTTTCAAAATAAACCATTTTATAGAACAGAAAATCAGTCTGCCAGTACTATGAAACAATCAACATGATATTCCTCCAAAGTCATCGTCAAAAAGGCAAAGATTGTAACAATATTTTGTGCCATTTGTGCATTACAAAGGGCAAATCTGGAAATGATTCGACTTATGTAAAGCCTGAGTCAAAATCACTGGGTTCCCCTACAAAAAAGGGTTTTGATAAGTGGCATTTAACTAAAGAGTTAAAGTTATGAGAAATGGAGAGTTTGGAATAAAATGTCAATTGCACAAGCCCACCTTCCATAATATGAAACAGATTTTTTAAGAGTATCAAATGTGGAAGCAGAAACTAATGTCCATTTATTGAAATTTCAAATTTTCAGGCTCCATTGATCATGATGGGAATATCTTAAAATTCTATTCAAATAAAAGAACTTGTAATGTGCACATATAAATCTAAGTTTCAATTTTTGGAAGGATAATTTCAACCTTAGCACATTGCAACAGTATTCTTTTTAACTAAAAACTTAACATAATATCTGGAAGAGTGGAGCCCTTTAGGCATTAGCGTGCTTAGGATTTGAGCCTTTTCCTTCAAGGAATACACACATAGTGGTTTGTTGGAGTAATATTCTGCAAGAAGACAAAAGCCTCTGGAGCCCTTTTAACGGAAAACTAGAAAACTACTAACATAAATATGCAAACTTGAAGTGAAATGAAACATATAACTTGACTCACTCTCCAAACAACATTCCAAGAATAGACCAGCATATTTCCATAAATATGCAAGTAACTAAACAGTACCATGTCCAGAACTGGCTAGATGCAATAGATGCATTGTGAAAGAAGGTACTAGAAGTGGCACCATTGCTACTATAGATAACTGTAAAAGTACAAGAACGCACGCACATACACACGTGCGTGCCCACACACACAGAGAGAGAGAGAATGGCTCTCTGAAAGATTAAAAATGCTTGAATACATTCTTTGCATAAATTAGCACACCTATGCAAAATTATAAATAAAAGAAATATGTCAACGGAAGTTTATTTTCAAACAACCTTTGATAAGTACCAGAGAAATGAAATAGGCTTTTCGGCTAACGTAATCATCCAGTTCTATCAGAGAATAAATTGAGTCCATGAGCTGAGATAATTGGCAGATGCAACAGGAATAGACAACTTTTGATTACAATCCAGATGATAATTCCTGCATCTATTTGGTTGTCCCAATAATGCATGACTCCAGTGACTGAAATAAATGTCTTGAAATTGCTGGCACTAAATTATAGTGTGAGTGGCCATTTAGATGTTTGTATTAAAGGTCAAGTGCAGTGCAAAGACCTGGAAAGTTATTATCAAAACTATGAACATTGCATAAGCTTAGCTCCAGACTTTAGGGAGAAAGACACTTACCGGTGACTCATGTCTGCTAAGGAACCTTCCTCCAATGCCTCGCTGACGCCTTTCAGCCAAAGCTTGTCGTGAAGGAACCTGCAAAGAATAGGAAGCATATCACTGTGGAAATCAATTTGACCCATAGAACACAATTGTAGAGATGCAGCCAAAGGCACTAGTAGTTTAACACAAAATGCATATCTCTCATTAACATTCTGATGTCACAACTATCTGATTTCGACTCATTGCAGGGATCCATACAATCCATGCCTTTTCTTTCTTTCAAATGCAGTGCACGTATCTACAACCTTGAAGACAATTTTGCAACTTTACCTTAACAGGACTCTCTACAACCTGCCTATTAGTCTTCTTCATCGTGTATTTGAGAATTATATCTCTCCTTTCTTCTTGTGTGTATCGAGATGCTCTTACACCAAGCTCCCTCAACAGCCGAGACTGAGCAGTATTGGCTACAGGGATTGCCTTCCCATCATCTTTCCTAGCAGCAGCTGCCGCTGCTGGCACAGGCATACCAACAACTGGAGCAGGTGGTTTCTGCCCAGCATCCTTCTCCACAACCGCTTGTTCTTTCAATGGAGGACCACTTTGGACCTCGACCCCATGATCATCACCTGCCACACCTCCCTTCTCTGTCGAACTCTCGACCTGGATGACCTCCACAACATCCCCATCTTTCCTTGCTGCTGCTGCTGCTGCTGGCTCCTCTGCCAACCTGCGAGCTCTCTTCTTATACGGCCCCCGCTTCACTTTCCCTGCACCAGCATCCGAATTCTTCTTGTACATTAGATAATTCCCTCTCCAACACAAGAACCTCTGCATTATTAGATGCCCGCTGCCCGCTGACCGCCTGTTGGAGCCTGTCCGAGCCTTAAACCCAGACTTCTCACCATACCCATAATAGAAAGCCTTGGCAACCTCCACAGAATCGAACTCCATGCCCACGGCCGGCACCAGCCCAGCGCCATCTCCATCGGCATCCTTGTTTGGCAAGAGCTCATGGTTGTGCTCAACGACAAGTTTCGACACCGTCCACATCCCATGCTCCTTCCGCACCACCTCCATCATCGCCTTACATCGGTCCCCCACCGCCGCCTCCCTGGCCGGCGGCCCCTGGCCGGCGCCGGCGACGCCCGCCCGCCGCATGTCGAGGTAGCTCCGCATGATGTAGGCCACCCGGAGGGCGTACTCGTTGTAGTGCGTCTGCCCCGCCGACGACCCCTGCGGCCCCTTGACCGGAGACTCCTTCACCTCTCCAGCCGCGCCCCCACTCCCCGCCGGCTCATGGGGCTTCTCCGGCGAGCCCTTCTCCCCGTCCACCTTCAGCTCCTCCTCCGCTGGCCCCTCCTCCTCCTTTCGCCCCTCTTCCTCCTCGTTCGGGTTGCCGCCTGCTATCTCCGAAATCAGCACCATTTCCACGAATTGGATCAAAATCCAACCTCTGGAACCAGAAAGATTCAACCCTTCACATTAATCGAAGCTCTACGAACCCTAAATATCTCAATTCTTGCGAGGAAATTCGAAATTCGAGATCGAAACCCTAGACGAGGAGGAGGAGGAGGAGAGATTGCCGGAGCTGAGAGAGAGTGGAAGCATACCGTGGAAATTTTGGAGGGAAACGGATCTTACCGGGCTTTTTTTTCGCCACTTTTTTGTAAGTGTGTATTTTGTTCTTTAAAATACCTTGCAAAGCTCCCCGCAGGGGATGGAGGAACGAGGAGAGCTGGCGTGCTCTTCCTTTGGCTGCGAGCGGTAAGGAGCAAAGCAGCGGGCGCGGGCTTCCGGGAAAGCCGTGAGCCGCCCGGAACAAGATAGCAGGGCCGGGCCGCTACTGGGCCAGTGCCACGTACCCACGTGTCGGAGACGGGCCCACCGCGTTGACTCTCTCGGCTTGGAGCCACGCCTCACCTAAACTCCACTTGAGACGAGGACTTTTGGAGAGCGCTTGAGGCGCTCTGTCAAATTAATGGGCAATAGCTGTTTATGCAGCTAATTACTTTGGTAGTATTCTAAACTAGTAATGAAGAGTTATTCCTAACACTTTGAGATATTTTATTTTTTAATTTTATTGGGTGCATCCATACTCGTCAGATATAATCCGTCAGTCTTAGAAAAAAAAAAAAGAAGAAGAAGAAGGAGGAGGAGGATAGCTGATTGGATAGTTGTTTATGTAGCTAGTTATTTTGGTAGTATCCTAAACTGGTAATGAAGAGTTATCCCTAACACTTTGAGATATTTTATTTTTTAATTTTATTGGGTGCAACCGTACTCGTCAGATATGATCCATCAGTCTTAGGAAAAAAAAAAGAAGAAGAAGGAGGAGGAGGAGGAGGAGGAGGGCTTTCCAATTTAGGTAGTCGGCGGACAACGCTAAAGAAGAGCGAGTATATTTGCCACGTGTCGAGTAAAGAAATGAATTTGAAGTTTTGTTGTGATTCGGATCCGAGCAGATCAAAGTGGGAACACCTTACGGTACGGACAATGGAGGAGGCGAGAGGGGTGTAAGTTTTGCTGCTGGTTTGCCGTTAGGATGCCTATTTTTTTATCCTTCTTTATTTTTATTTTATCAGTAAACAAGGGCACACAAATGCGAATAAAAATAATAATAATAATGTGTTGTCGACTAATTTGATATCCAAAACTTTCATGGTGTATTAATCCAATCAAATTGATATGATCGAGTATTAATAATTTGGATGAAGCAAATTAGGCAACGTATTTGACATTCTAGAGAATTATTATCTGATACGAGTGAGAGTTAGAAAAATCATTTGGCAAATGCTAAAGAAGAAAGGAAACATAGGAAAAAGAGAAGTCTGAAAAAAACAAAGAAATGTAGAGACAACAAAACATAAAACCTAGAGAGAACATAATAAGATACCAATATTTATTATTTTAGAACAATAAATATATAGCAGATATAGTTTAGTGGTAAAAATGTGACTCGTCCTATCAAAAACTTAAATAGTTGAAATCCAATTTTAGCTGGGCCTGCTTCTAGTGTGCAAATGTATACAGAACATGCTATACAACATACACACAGTGCGTGCACATCATATAAATATATTTTTAATAAATATTTCAACGGCACATTAATATAAAAGATTAATGTTATATGAAGATACTAAAAATTATATATATATATATATATATATATATATATATAATTTATCTTGGTTTTCTTTGATTTTGGATGTGTCTTAAACACCAAAGTACCATATTGAATTCATGTAGTCACGGCTGAATACTGAGACTATGGACAAAGTTCTCTACTGTAACTGGGATAGGAGCAAACATCCTAAGAGATTGGGATTTATGGAAATTAGAGTTTGGATGGGACTTGGGAGAGGGAAACTGGGTGGTATAGAGTGAATATAGAGCAGAGCATGGAATTCCGAGATCATGCATGAATCACCATCGTGGACCCAAACTCTTTCTTTTTTTTTCTCTCTCTCTAGATGAAATCTCAAATCATAAAACCAAATCCTGGATCTCAAAATAAATAACAAACTTGGCATCTCCATCATAGATATTTAAAGAATTGTGTATTATCTGAAGTAGGAAATCATAAATAGGTATATTATCCAAAATGGGAATCATAAATAGCTAAGCTTGGCACCAAAATTCTTTCTAGCTTTGAATGGTCACCATGATTCTTATTAGATCCGAATAGTCAAAATACAAATATTTAATCCTCTCTAGAACCTGCAATAGTAGAGCCTCATGGACTACGCCATCCCTTTTTCATAGTTTTGGTGGTCAGGATTTTTGATTTGATTCAGCTTTTTGATAAAAATTATAGCATGGTTGCTCCAACCAAGGATTATTAGATATTCACATATGACACCAAAATCGCCATGTGTGGCCATATTAAAAACATTGTATGTGGAAAAACCCTACAGCTATGAAGTTTAGAACCACCCATGAGCCATGGGCAAAGGCTAGTGATTTCTGAGCTAAGAATACAGTCAAGCTTGACTCTATCAGTGTCTGGCCACTTCAACCAGAACAGAGCTCCATGCCTCCAACTTCTTCGCCAGCAACAGCATTGGCGTTGCGAGACGTTTGAGGATGCTCACCAAAGTGATGAGTTTAATCGTGAGAGTTGTCTCCATTCCCAAATCATATGGTCTGAAAAACAAATAGTCTAGGTTTTTTTTTTCTTTTTTTCTTTTCTATGAGATTCGAACGAGTCTATTTCTGATACATATAAATATAGACCTAGCTTAATCTGTAATTCCAGCCTGATCATGTAACCAAGCCTCTGAAATGCCGATCTTAATCTAAAAAACTGATACCATGAGAATTTTGTGTAGCTTCATATGTTAAAAAGTCGAGCTTATTTGTAACTACCCTACATTTATCAGGCCAGTACCATTGCTTTTGCCCTTAACAACGCAATCTGAAGCAAGTTCAAACATCCATACCAAGAAACCCAAAATAAATAATATCACAACATAGGCACATTGTTGATTTTGCTGTGTTGCCGATGTCCAAATCTGTGCAAACAAAAAAATAAATGCACATTGAAAACGTAATCTAAAGCTCATGCACAACCTTTATTCTATCTTCGGAATAACACAAACCAGGCGAACTGCATGGTTAAAATTATAAATCGGCACTTATGGCTACTTCTACTATTTCTTCCAACCTCTTGTTCCTCCAAAATGCATCCATAATTCAGATATTAGGAAAATTATTTTTTAATGCAAATAATCCATACATACTGATCAAAGGTTCTGAAGGAAGTTCCTCCAGGATCACAAACTGTTGGAGAAAAACCTCACCGTCTCAATAGCACAACATAAATTTTACATGGCAATCTTAAAAAATTTTGACAACATACTTGACTACTGAATCCCAGAAAAGCAATGACACTTTCATGTACCCCACAAATATCAGATCTAGTAAAGGTCAGATCATCAAATGGTATCGTCATGTTTTAATTTCATTATGTCAAATCTGCCAAGGGGGTAAAATGAAAAAAATTAACAATTACAGAATATATCAAATAACGTCCATAAATAGTACAGATACCTGAAAATCACATATCCAATCATAATCTCCCTTTCTCAAGGAGAAGAACCTTGTTTAATAAAGAATACCAGAAATTTCCAATTCCGCATCGCTACCTTTCTAGCAAAAACCTCATAAAAAATCAGCAGTTATTCCAAATCTTAATGGCCGTTTCGGCAAACACATAAGAGAGATGATTACAATAGCTGTGATCTTTGATAACCACAGCTAAATGAGATGTGCTTTCTTCAAAAATCGGATAGTTCTGCAATAATATGGCCATATTGATTCAATATAATCAAGATATTTCTCAACCGCCCACTCTTCAAGTTGTTTGACTTTGCCTCTGAAAAGAGCTCTGTAATCTAAGTTTTTGATGTTTATTAAAGGCTTCCAGAAAAGGGCCCAGAGAAATGCTTTGAGCTTTCCCTCATTTATGTAATTATGGACCAACAAAGAGTACGTTGGTAGGTTCTTTACCAATCTAACAGCTTGCATGAAGAGGAAAAGATACAGTGAGCAGAGCCCTTCAATGATTTTTATATAGAGGGCGACTATCAGAGGCCCAAGAACCCATAAAGGTGTCAACTCCTTGGTGACTTCAACTCCATACACCAGTTTGACAGTTAGGTACCATGGTATGCTGCAAGAAAGAGCACATAAGTTAGCTTTTTTTATAGCTAGAATCTAATTTCGCTCATAGTGGGCAAAATTATGAGTAGCAGATAAATAAATTGCAGTAAGATAGTCCTACTACGATAAGGAGCACAGAAATTCTTGTTTTAATTCTTTGATTCATTGATGACATAAGGATAAACCACATTATATTTGAAGAATGCAGTGGAATAATTGGCCTCATTAAACAGCAGATATAAACTATCCAATTCAAAAACCCTCCAACCTAAAATAAAAATAATTAAAAAAAAATCACATGTGTTTTGACAAATTCCATGACATGTACTTACCATATAACTAAAAAAACATAATTAATTAAACAAAACCTCCTCAGACAGTATGCAAACTCACAGGAACATTCAAGTAGAAGGCAAAAGTAACTGAATAATATAAATATCCCATGGCATTAATTGGATGTCAACGATTATTAAAGTTATAAACTATAGATAAGTGTTAGAATACTTCAATTTTTCTCATGGTTGACCGTGACTTAGAGGTTGATTGTTTAACAAAAAAAAATGAAGATGAATCAGTTTTACAAAAATAGCTGTTTGGTTGTTTTCCACAAAATCCTTTTTCCTAAAACTGGCAAGTTATAAAACCTCAAAATTGAAGTTTACCCAAAAAAAAGGTCCCACCTTGTTTTTCATAAAACAAGTTCTACAGAAATTATGTTTTATAATTATATGATTTAGAAAAACTTGTCAATAACCAGACAGCCCCTTAGGTCAATGGAAAAGCATTATCATAATGACAGGCTCCTGATTTTGCCGCTGATGTGAGGACTTAAATTCACCAACTAATTAAAGTGGAAAAATCAAATAAATAGCAAATAGAAGAACTACATCAATAAAGCAAATAAACTAATTTCATTCAATCTAAAGTCATACATCTGTGATACCTTTGGTACGGAGGATTATTATGAAGACCAAGATAAACTCGAGAGTTCAGACTTCAGACCTTCATTCTAGAGAGGATCCAAATATTAGGATGACAAGGCTATAAGAGACCCATTCCCTTCCAATAGCTGCAGTCATGTAGAGGTTCAGAAAGAGTCCAAATGAAATCTTCTTGCCTTCTTATGATGCAGAAAAGTAGTTTTTTCCCTTAGGTAGTTTCTTACATTGGTAACTTCCTCCTTGGTTGTTGCTCTTCCAAATACCTTCCTTTTGATTAAGGTCGGAGGAACCGATACCGGACACCGTACCGGTTCTCTGGCGGGGCGACTTGGTATGGGCCGTGCCGGGCCGTACCGAGAGAGGAACAGTGGGAGAGAGGAAGAGAGAGAGAGAGAGAGAGAGAGAGGGCTGGAAGAGGGTGGCGAACGCCGGCGGAGGTCGGCGGAGGCTGCGGGAAGCAAGGCCGCGGCCACTGCCCCTGTCTCTTGCCGACTTTACTTAAAAATCACGAATTTTTTTAAAGTCGCATGAGCGGCCGCGGCCTAGCTTCCCACGGCCTCCGTCGAATCCGTCGGCGTCCCGCCTTCTCTCTCTCTCCCTCCCCCACTAGCTCTCTCTCTTTCTTCTTCTCTGGCTCCGGCAGCAGGTTTTGTTTCCGTTGCTGGAACCGTACCGGTGAGCCATCGATATTATTCGAGACGGCCGAAACCGCCCGGTTCAGGACAGTTCCGCCGCCCCTGATTTTTATAGTCAATTCCATGAATAACTGCCAACATATAGCCTCTTGCATGGCTTCTTGTACGAATGACAAGTAACCAAGCCCAATTTGTCCAAGTATCATTTTGCAGTAACTCAATCTTGTTGATTTGTACTGGTTACAGTTGGTCAATAACCACTTCTTTTATATCAAGACTAAGTCAAAAATCTAACTGCATATATAACGATTAAGCCATACTCAAAATTTATTTTTAAAAGGTTGCAGGACACTCCAGCTGCCACAGTATATCACACCATCTGTACGGTCGAGACTATATAACACAAAAACTTTATAATTAGCTGGGAAGAAGATGCAAAGGGAGAAAAAAGAGATCAGGGAGGTTAATAATGCAATCCAATTGTAGGGCATTGGAAAATGGAAACAACTTTTAGATACATTGAAATTATCCCAATATTCTTGTTGTGAAATCAATGGCCTCTCCAATTCTTCCTACTCCGTATCACTACCTCCTCTCCTTAGCCAAACAAAAAGGTTCACGATATATTTTCTTCCACACATGGAAGGGATATGGAATCCATACAGCCCCAATCAAGGACTGAAATACACAAATATTGAAATTCATCACATGTGCATATAGCTATCAGAGAAAATCACCCAATATAATATGAAAATCATATATTATTGCAAGCATGGAGAATGTGATCTTACAAACGATGACATCAATTGCAGTCAACACGATATCCCTATCAAGTTAGTGTGAATATACAAGCACAATCAAGTGAAAAAATTGAAAAGCAAATAACAATTATGAGCAAAAGCACTTATCTCAGAACTTACAATATCAATAGTGGGATGGATATTGCTGCATCAAGTCCCAAAAAGTACACAAGTGCAGCCTTCAGCATTATCCCTGCCTTCATTCTCACAGTCACTTGTTGACCTTCAGAAGTTACACCCTCAGCATGTTCTTCCCAGATATTTTCATCCATTCTCTGACTAGATGTCTGTGTGCGCAACATGATCAACCACTTTCTGAATAGTTTTTGTATTGCAAGAGATCCAGCTCTAGTGTCTTCTCTGCCTTCAGGTGCATAAGATAACGGATGCTTCTGTACATTATGAGAATCAGACAAAATTTCTTCACTATCTTCTTGTGTGGAGAGCTGAACTGGTGCCTTGGGAAATGTTGAGCAACTGTCTCTGGCTTCTGGTTCATCATTCTGGGCATTGCCTTTAAAATATGACACTTTGAAAGCTCTCCCCTTTTGTAAAATAATGGGCCGGCCTCTGGTACAGCAAGCATAATAACGCAAGAGAGTTGACAGCTTGTGAGATTGTGAACATGATAAGACTTCACATGTACTTGATGTACATGACATTCTATCAGTAAAATATAACTATAATACAAACAATGAGATTTCTCCAGGACAACAGAAGAGAACTCTTTTTCATAAGCATAGGAACATCAGAGAACAGTATTTCCAATAAAAGATAAACTAATCAAGTGAAAACACTGCACAGATTTTTTTGTTCATTCTATGCATCTTTCAGAAGATAATGAACGGTCAAGTGGAAGCACACACAGTCTCTTCATAAATTAAAAATCAAAGCCAGATATTTTTGAGACATACTTTTTATTGCAGTGGGTGCCACTTACCATTGAAACATTAGGATATTCTGAGACAATCTATATTAGAAACGATAAAGCTATACAAGGACATAACTGCAAAAGCAATATGCACCACTGATTTGAATAGAAAAATATTAACCTCATAATGACAAATTAACCAAACAGTAGTGTGAGACTCTCCACAGTAACAAGTTTGGCAAAACAAGCTTCGCTATAACACTTACAAACTTACATGTTATAGAGATACCCAAAAGATATTTACCCATAATGTCAAATGGACTCAGATCTCTGCTTACAGCCCTCCAGAATACCATATTGAATTAAACAGCAAAGCTGATATTCGCATGAACATGTTATTGAACTTATCGAACTTTTTACATCATAACTTAATCTACCAAGCAAACACCATGAAGATGGGTTAAGGAGTTAACAATTTAAGTTTTAAAATTAAAAAATTCCTAATCTTATTAAACTATATATTAAACAACAACCACCACCAATAACTGTAGATAATCTTTGAATCAAAATTTTCAAATTTAGATAAAAGATAAAAATGAAAAAGAAAATTGGCTAAGCTGTCATTTGCCTCAGTTGCACTAGAATTCATCTCCAGATTTTTTAAGATGAGACTCAATCATCTCAATCTCTGGTTTTCCATTTCATATATTTGGATGCATCCATATGGATAAGGAACCTACAAGAAACGGAGATCTCGTTCAATGCTTTGAGCTGATTAGATAGGAAACCAAAGAGGCTCTGGTCTGCTGGTCAGCATCACTTTGTTTACCACAGTGCTGATGCTTTGGTCATACAATGGAATATCCAATTCGTATTTTACATATTGCAAATTTAATCATCGTTGCCACTTCAAAACTAAAATGTTAGAGAAGCACCTTATTTTTTTTTCATTCTCAAAAAGAAATATTGGATGCCACAAATACAAAACATGTAGGAGAATAGGCATCAAAAAATACATGACTTGGAGGAACTTCTCTAGTGATGATAGCACATTAATTTGCATTATAAGTTTAACGCAAAAAAGGAAATTAAATAAATAACGGTTTCTCAATTCCTGTCATCCTTATGATCTATATATCCTTTTTGTTAAAACAACTCCAGATCCTATAATATGTTATTTATGACAAACCAATGATACAACAGCTATACAATAAAAAATGTATTTCAACATGAATAACATCTCACTCATAAATCTTTTACCTCTTACCTGAAATGAAACCGATGCTTCAATGGTATAAACTCATCTTTCCTTCCAATGAACTGAAATGCAGCACAAGTGCTCCACCTCACTCCATGGATCAATTCTTTAGGCCTCAAGGAATATGTTAAATAAGAACCCTGAAGCACAATACAGGCATGCATAATCATAGAATATCAGATATCTTGTTTGATATTACACATGGAAACAGTAATACTTAGTAATTAAACATGCAGACAAATATCAACCTACTGATTTTACATCTCCTATATATCCTTTTTAAGCCTAACTTCATGAAACTTCTATCGTGTTAAGGTGAGGAATTTGTGGTACTAATATCTAAATGGAGAAAAGAATGAGACAAACTTGACATTTATTTGGTACAAAATAAGAAGGTGAAACAAAAAAGGCGGCGTCAAGTTCTGCTTGAAGGGGAACCGACCTCCCAAGATCTGCTATCCAGGGGATGAGCCCTCCTAGTTCTATAGGGCATGTTTGGATTGAGAACAAAATGGGGGATATTACCGACAAAGTTGGGGTATATCCTGCAAAACGCCAAAAGAGGGTGGAGAATAGGGCCTCATACCATATGGGTGTATGTAGGCCCACAAGTCATCTCTATTCCACCACTTTGGTGGAATAGATATATGATGGAAGAGAACATACTTATCCCCTCCTAATTACTATTTTGCCCCTATCCAATCTTTAAACAGTCAAAAAAGTGGAAGGGCAATTTTGTCTAATGATAAAGTGCAAGCTATCACAAAATCCAATGTGAATTAAAGGCCCCTTATTCCCTGCACTTATCCCTGCAGCGAAATGCCAAAGAGCTCCTATTTTGCAAAATAGGTCAACCCCTCCAACAATACAAGGGAGATGGCTTCCGAAATCTTTTCCACAACCAAACACTACCCAAGGCCCCAATTTGGAAATACGATAAGGGCCTTCATCCCCCACTTATCCTGCTTTTATCCTCATATAATTGACAAACACAATAGTTTGGCCTCCAAGAATCACTTATACCTAACAATTTGGTCAAAACAGGTATAAATGGGGACTGGTGGTTCCTTAAGCCCCTTGGACTAGGTTTGTCCCCAGTTTTTTATCCCACAACCAATGATAAAATCCCTTTACCTAACAAAAAGTAGCCATAAAGTCAAGGGCAACATTTGTTTTCACTGAAACAAATTCATTATTGACATTGTACAAACTAAGCATGAGTTGGAAATAAAATTTGCTTATCCAAAAAAAAAAAAACAATGTTATCCCACCTTATTCTAGAACTAGATAACCTATCGAGGATAACTATGACTTGTCCTCATTTTGCCTATACTGTTTCCAAACTAGGCCTAGAAGAAAAAAACTTTCACTGAATTGTCTACCATAGTTTACAAAAGAATTACATGACTAATGGTGTGATGCCACATCATCACCACTTCCCGTTACTAATCAGCACTTAAACCAACTACTAAACAGCTAAAACCAAAAATAACTAGATGTCCATCATCAAATATCTCCTAGATTTAACAATTTAGATCTAATATTTTTAAATAAAATAAGCACATAACACTGCCCACTTAAGATGACCTTGTCCTTAAGGTCTACATGCATAAAATATGCAATTCCTCTACAATCCCAAATATTAGTTGCTTTAACTACAAGAAATTAGTCATGCCTTCTTGGCCTTTCATACGAGTTACGATTTTTGAAAATGCAAATTTCATCGAACACCATGGAAATAGTGAAAATAAAATATGCCTCCTCTTCCCTAAAATTTCGAATGCAAAAAGAAATATGACTAATGCATCTCATATGTTACATGCTTTTCTCTTGCAACAGTGTGTGGGTGTGTGTGTGTGAGAGAGAGAGAGAGATAAAGAGTGACTTAGTTCATAGTGAGGCCTCCAACTGGTCCACTTCAAAGGGAATCCAACCTGAATAAAAGCCATAATAAATTCATTCTCTCCATCATCCATCATCAGATACAACTATAATACAAAATTCCAAATTTAGACACTTGCATCAACTAATCTGCATCCCAACCCATATTCTTATAACCACCTCTCTCATCTTCGATCATTTTTTCTCCTACCACATCATGCACGCACTTTGCTTGTTTCTTCTAATGGACCAGTACTTTCCTATTTCCACCGTTATTGTCAAACAAAACTTGAACTAGTACAACTCTTAATTACTAACCACTTCTTCTATAACTTGCAAGCTCTTGCCGCATGATGACGCATATTGATCAAATAGCAAATGATGCAGACGAAGAAAGGATGCAATGGACAAAAAAAAAAAAAGGCTTCAATTGTTAAATCAAGCAAGAAGGCTAAAATAGCATTCATCTAGATGAAAAAGGCATTGGTCCAAATCGTCCGATCATTGCACTTGAGAAACAAGTTGAAACCTCAAAATCGCTCAATAAATTCAGTTTTCCCTTTTTCTCTTCTCCCAATTATACGACGGTGTCTTAGGGAGTGTTATTTGGATTAGAAGATGAATTTACTCTTCAAAGCATCATTTCTGCTGCCTTATCATGATCAATGATGTCTGGTTAAAGTCCACTCTTATATTTGTTATTTTCAGATTGCTGCATGTTTCTTGTCTTGTGGTGTTACATGTTTGTAGTCTCCTCCTGTTGTAGTTTGTGCCTTTGAAGCCTGTAGTGGAGAACGTGGGTAGGTAGTTAGATGATGCTGGAGTCCTATTGTTGCATTCTGTAGAAAAGATCAGAATGGAAAGGACAATTAAGCGTTATCCTCATTCTTGAATTTAGGAGGTTGGCTCCCTTGAAGCACCCAAGACCTTCTTCCTCTTCTTCTCTAAACTCCACGGCCAAGTCATAAATGACCACTCAAACAAGTGAATAATTTTTCCCCCCGAGGGTCAGAAAAAGAACTCAAAGGCCCTGAAGGGAAAAAAATAGTTAAAAAGCAAAAATGACTCCATGCTTTTCATCAAATAACCCCAATAAAAATAATTTAAAATCTATTTTCTAAAACAAATAAGAAAAAACAAATTTTTACAACAAAAATAGCCGCAACCAATCATGATTCAGTGGAACAGGACAAAGTATGCAAACAACAAGAGGCTGGATTTCTGATACCACATACCTGCGTCTGGTGTGCTAACAACGCCATGTTCCTAATTTCGAGCCCTCATTTTTCAACCCTAGATGCCCTGGAATTCCAGTAAACAGTTTCATACTTACAGATATGCCGCCCATTTCATTAATATCTTTAAAAAATCAACACAAATATAAATTCGGAACCAGAAATCAGCAGCAGCATGAAAAAGAAACTTTGGGGATAAAAAAGTGATGGAAAAAGGAAAGGAGTTACCTTGAAAGCTTGGGTCCCGCCGCCCTCTGCTGCCGCCAATTCCCCTCCTTCCCTCCGCCGCCGGACGCCGTGCGGATCCCGTCCTCCCTTCTCTCTCTTCGTCTTTCTTATCTGAAATTGCGCTGGAATTGTCCTCGTGTCTCTCTTCTCCCTCGCTCTTATCTGAAATCTCCGAAATCGCTGCCCTCGGTTAAATAGAGGCCGCTAATCGAATGGGGAATGGTGGCGGATTAATTTGGGCCTGCGATTTGTCTTTTCAGGCTTGCGGGCTTGGAATTTTCGGTATTTGGATTCCCGACCCGCCCGGCCCGTTTAGACCACCATTCTTATGAATGGTTGCTCAACTGTCTAGGTCGAGCCAAGCCCAGCCTGGGGTATATATTTAGAGAGATTAATAGAACTGCAGATTGGATGGCTGTCTTTATGACCAATCATTCCGAAAATATCGTGTAAGCTGGGGAGAGAGAGTTGCTCCGTACACTTCATGATTTTTTGTTTTTTTGACTTTATTAGATATATTCATACACGTACTGTAAATATCTATTTTAGCAAAAAAGAAAAAAAAATTATCTAGGTCTATGCCTTCGATCTTCTAACAACTTTATTTATTTAGAATTTATTTAAATATTTCTTTAGAATTAAGCTAAAAATTACATTAAAAAAAAATTATCCTTCTTGTAGCTCAAAGATTAGGATCTGAGCTTGGTTTAGACAAGCTCTTAAAAAATACAACTTGCATGGAACAACCGGCATGATTTGTGCAGTATTTTTAGCCCAATCACGTAGCAATGGTGAAATATGCCATTAGAGTTTTCATATCCTATGGCTCAATTACTCGTCAAATACCTTACATGCTTTGTAAATATTTCTATATAACAAGCTAGGACTAAACACACGCATGCATGAATCCTCGCAAGCGTTGGTCGCCGATGAGGCAAGGGAGGCTGTCGGAGCTGGAGAGGAGGCTGAACTTGCCGTAGTTCTTGAACTGGCGCTTGGTCTTCTCCATGGTGGCTTTGATTGCTTGGGCTAGGACGGAGTCGAGGACGTACTTATTGAGAGACGCCTCCAGCTTCTCAAGGGATTGGTTCTCGCGTGGACTCCTTGCAAGGGGTCAGCCCGGCGATGTCGGCGGCGGAAGAGGGGAAGAGGATGGAGGAGAGAGCCATGGAAGCAGAGGACTTGAGACACGAGGAGACGGCCTCATTTTCTTGGGATTGGGAGGAAGAAGAGCAGAAGATGGAGACTCGGGGCTTGGAGTGGAGACGAGGGAGCCCGGGGTTTTGGGGAGAGCAAGTTGGAGAGGGTGGTGTGGTGACGTGGTGTAGCGGATGGAGCCGAGGCTGGCCATTTTGCTCCCCTCTTTCTTTCTGTAGGAAGGTTGGAGTGGTGGAGCTGAGGTGGGGATCTTTACTACATTGATTTCAAGGTAGTTAAACTTTGTAGTATATTGTTATCACTAAAAAAAAATTTGTAGGTCACCGCGCCAAATTAGTTGCGGCGGAGAGCCGGCAAACTTTTGACTCATCGGTGGTATGTGCCGAGCTTAAAGCAGCCTATAAAGACATCTACTATACGAGGCGGACACTGAGTGCAAACCGTATTATTTTTTAGAACAATTCAACCACAATGATTGAGTGAATCCGAGGACGGAGATGCACAACTGAAAATCTGCCGCTAATCTATGAGATTCGCAGGTTGATGGAGGAGCGTGACTTCCACCCGATTTCGAACGTGTTCAGGAAGGCTAATGGGATGGCCAACTGAATGACCTTCTATGTGTCCCACCTCTCTAGTAGTTTTATTTGGATGGGCAATAAGTCTATATCAGAATCATTATGTAATATTTTATTTTCTGATTTTGTTGGCTGTGATAGTGTGTAAGCCACCGTTAAAAAAAAAAAAAAAAAAAACTGTAGTTTATTTTGTATAGCTGTTTGCTGCATGACCTTCAGATGGGACCATCGATCAGATCTGATGGCTCATTGTGCAGGTGGCAGTACAGGTGATGTATTTTCATGGTAAAAATGTCCAATAAAAAATTGGTGAAGAATGTTGTAATAAATTATACAAGGAGATAAAGGGGAACCAAGAAAAAATCACGAACTGTTTAATGAGGCAAACGCATCAATACTACATTGAATTAAAACTTTTAAAAGAACTTGCTGGATTTAAAGTTTGAACACCATGGATATTGTCAACCTAAATGTTAATAGCAAAAGGAATAAAGAGAGAACATAGGTTGTTTCATATAAAATACAATAGCATATACAAAATCAATGTAGATATGCGGTTGTAGAAGCCCTCATATCCACAAGCTTTGCTCGTTAGCATTTGTAAACCATCGTGCAAGATTAATTGTTTGAATTGAAAGCACTGCATTTCTCTTCTAAAATTTTTTCACATCAGTAGGGAATTTGACTCAATAGCCCAGTCATTAACTAGATATGCTTACAAGCAAAATTATCTAACATCATGGAATTATTCCCCTCAATTTATTCAGTTGTTGCAGTTTCATTGTATCATAACTTTTAACAACAAATGGAAAAAAAAAACAGTTTTATACAAGGTTTTTTTTTTGTGAGAGACTACAAACTAAAGGTAATAAATTGAAATATCTTAGAGCTGCAAGGTTTTAATTTTTTAGGTGCTAAAAAAAACCCAAATAATAAAATAGGAAAACAGCAAAAAAAAAAGTGCAGGAACATATGTATTACCGGTGAATTTGAAACAACATTAGAAAAGATGAAAAAGAACAGGCGTTAAACATCCAGATACGGGGAAAAAAATATCGACTCATAAATAAGGGATCAAGCTTGTTGATGTTTGATCATAGGTGACAACAAATTTGTTTAGCAGCAGAACCAGTAACAAATGTTTCAGCAATAGAAAACAAATGGAGCAGACCGCTCCTGGAACTGGACAACAAAAGACTGGCAAGAGAATATTTCAATTTTCCGTACCCTAAATGCTGCCGGTGCATCCCTTCGTAGCAGTTAAATAATCATCAAAATGCGTGGTGATCCTCAAAGAACTTAACAATAGCATCCAGACAACCTTGACAAAATCTAAAGATGAATAAGTAAACTCCATATATTCTCATCCAGGAGCTAGCAATTGAGCTCAAGATTACAATATTTCCTCGGAAAACATGCAAGAACACGACCATTCAACAAGTCTGAAACAATTTAAAAGGCTTGGGTATTTAACAGCCAAAATTGCATTATGCAGAACCTCTTTTCTCTTAACTTTTTGACAACTCTGTAGGGCTAAATGGAACTGAGAGTGTACAAGCTGTGTGTAGGACGAAGCCAATTTCTGGTAGCTGTCAACCCAAAAACCAGATGTTAATGAGGGGCAACTTCTCATCTATGACCTATGAGTTTTGAATAATTGCAACTAGAATTTGCACCAACTAGCAGAACTTTGTCAAGTGGAAATAACACTTGATGGTTATGTGAAAAGGCAAAGGAACTGCAATGACATAACACCTCAATCAACAAATGAGAAAAGATAGGAAGTATGTAACAACTCGTCAGCAAGATTCGCCGTCTCGGTACCGGATCCCATATTGTTACATCCTATTACAATATCGGTATGCAGTACGGTACAAAACAGCCAAGCATATCAAGTATCAGTACGGTACAAAACTATAATATTGGTAAGGTACTAATATGGTACAGTATGTTTGGTACAGTACGGTGCCGACCGGTACAGCAAATCTTGCTGTTCACCACTCCTATTAGAATTTGTCTCAAGGGCATAAGGTTTAGGATATGGTTTCTGTGTGTGTGTGTGTGTCTGTGTGTGTGTGAGAGAGAGAGAGAGAGAGAGTAATATTACCAGTCTCTCCCGAATTAAATTCTAAGGCAGGTTACGGTTAAGCAAGCCTTGAAAAGATAAGTATAGATCCTTGTTATCTGTACCAAATATCTCTTCTGCCTTTTTTAGAGTTTCCTGCAAGTCAGTAGAAGGCATGTAACACTGATTATCTACCACTGACTTGACAGATAAGGAGATTTGCCAGATCAGCAGTGAACAAAGGATGCAACAACTTACTTCCCGTGACTGTCTGTGAGCATTGAGTTCCTTGATATTAGCTAAAAATGCTCCAAACTGTTCATAAGAGAGTCGGCTCCTGAAATGCATAAGCAGCGGGATAGTTTTATAACAAGCTGGCATCAGCTAATCCTCTATAGCGTGTCCAGAAGCATATACTGACCTAACATGACGGAAGAATTCTTTTCCATCAATACGAGGAGTGCGTCCTGAAAACAAGAACACAAAGTAATTTATCATAAGCTTGCTAGTATAAATGGTTCATGCTGACTGTTCCTATCTGTAAGAGCAAAATGGGATAGTGAAATGACTTGACTATTTCAAAGCAGTTTCAGCCTGTTCCATGTAAAATTATATTAGCTCCAATTCATGTTCATTGGCTTGCGTGAAACCCTTGAATTAATCTGAATAGGATAAACAAGACAAAACATATAAGGTTTATTCACAATACATTAAGCATACACTGCCATCATCCATTATCTAGATTTTCATGCATTTAGCTACTAAGTTGCAATTTTTATCTAAAAATACTGCTTTCCTTTTGAAGAATATTCCCTACCTATCTAGAGCATACCAGACAGCCATAATAATTACAATTAGTTTTCAATGTCTTATGATCCCTAATAATTGTTAAATTTTCCAAAGTTACATGTTTCAAAGTTTTTTCCCGTTATCTTCTAAATTTAGAGTATGTAAGTGACCCATATCTGTCCGAGAACATCCAAAGTACATAAAACTCTAAGGCTTTAGGTAAGCAAAAGAAATTCTAAACCATGAGGTACTCACAAACCTGGCATAGAGCGTCCACGAGGAGGAGAGCTAGCTGCTGAGGACTGCTGGCTCGATGGATACCATGGTGACATTCCAGTGTGCCCATCAAAGCGATGGTTTGTTGGTGAAGTGGCACCCGATGTCAAGTTTGGCGATCCTGCTATAGAATATCCTCTAGGAGACCCACTAGTTGATGTTACTTTTGGTGTAGCAGTTGGAGTGAGACGTGGGGCGATAGGTGGAGTAATGGAGAATTTCTGCCCAGCTGGGTTTGTCGCTGTAGCAAGAAGATGGCTCAAATTTCATCACCAACAATTCAAATTTCTGATAATGATCATAAAATATAAGGTTATACATGCACCATCTTGAATCATGTTTCCCACTTCTGCAGATCCACTGACTATATTTGATGCCGAGCAGCTAATGGTCCCTTCATCTTCTACTCATAGGCAGGAGAGCAATCATGCAAGCAACCAACAATAAGAAAAGACTTCGGTCCGGAAACACAGTCAGGTAAAAAAAGGGATCTTAAACCAAAATACAAACCTTTCCAAGAAGATGCTTTGGCAACTGACTGATCGTAGGTCCTTATATCAACGGTTTCTTGTGATCGCTAAGCAGAGCAAAAGAAGATCGTTATTAAAAGAAAAAAAACAAAGAAAATTCAATCATCTCAATTCATTAGGATAACAGAAAACTTCTGAAGAGTATTCATCGGGATATTTAATGGCAAATAATTGAATGAACTTACAGATGAATTATCATCATTCAGTGACTGCATCAAATGCCTCTTGAATGTCTCCAACTGCCAAAAGAAACAGTGTCTAAGACTTTCTAAAGAAAAAATTGATAAAGAACATGAAGATTCCAGATAAAAACAACAATAGTAAGTACAAAACATACAGCTGAAATAAAATCAGGTGCATCAAGAGCAATGTATCATTTGCCTGAAGTCATTGGGTATATGCCATATCATGACACAATTTCTTATGTTATAATAATGGATTTGCCAGACACTTAGGTTACATTAGGTAAAGACAAAAGAAACCTCACTTGCAGGACAAAGTACCAATAAGAGGCCATTAGTCCAATACTCTGACAAGTCAATTAACCAAGCAGCCCTTGCATCGGTGACATCACAAAACTCTGTACAAGAATGGTTGCTAGCACATATGATACTCTGCCAGTTGCAATGTAGATGATTCTGGTTCAGCTACTTGCAGCCAATCTACATTTTCAGAAATTGTGCCACCTACTTCCACAGATCATTTTTAACTCGACAGTTTGAGTATGCAAAACTAATTATCTTCATACAATAAGTTGATCTCTCCTCTCCTCTCTCCTCTCTCTCTCTCTCTCTCTCTCTCTCTATCTCTCTCTCTCTCTCTCCTCTGTGTGTGTGTGTGTGTTTGAAACCTTTGGAATCTTCATGTCAAGGAGATCCGATTTTACAATTGAAACATAATTCTAACTTGATTTAATTGCAATAAGTGGAGAATGTTCGTATATCCTATATTTCTATTTGAGGATCAAATTATTATTTCAGATAGGAATCTTCACGAACACTTTCCAGAGTCCACTCCAAAAGAAATGCACTGGTTCTTGACTACAGTTAACATCATAGCACATAATTACCCAAAAGAAACATAGTTTACTAGAAGTAATCTTCATTATTTTCCGCATCATTATATATGCACTACCCATCTTAGAGTTACCTCCTCCTAAACTGATGAAGGAAGCTTACATTGCAGACGTTTTCTGTCTTCCTGTCTCCATGTAGGAGTATCCTTGTATTAGACCTAATGAAAATAGCACACATAATTGCATATCATTGAGCTATGGACCCGAGTCCTTCTAATCATAGTTTTTACTAACAATGCTCAGTTATGTTCATCTCCTTTCAGACTTCCACAAAAGTTATTGAGAAATGTATAAGTCATGTTTTATGATAATTTGCAAAACTTCATCATCCAAAAGCAAGCATTGATGTCTAACATGAGGCAAAGGAAGCCTTCCTCTTTTAAGAAATCCACCTAATTTGCCCCTACCAACAGAAAATGTGTACACCAATGAACTGAAATCAAGCCCATAATTAATTAGAAACTATTGAAGTTAACCTAAGCCAACCAAAAAGAACCTTTTCCTTATTAGAGGAAACATAAAGAGTACATTTCAAACCGTAAAACAAACTAAAAGAATAATTTTTATGCCATCATTATAAAAGAAACATAGTTTACTAGAAGTAGTCTTCATTATTTTCCGCATCATTATATATGCACTATGCATCATAGAGTTACCTCCTCCTAAACTGATGAAGGAAGCTTATATTGCAGACGTTTTCTGTCTTTCTGTCTCCATGTGGGAATATCCTTGTAGTAAACCTAATGAAAATAGCACACATGATTGCATATCATTGAGCTATGGACCCGAGTCCTTCTAATCATAGTTAAGTATTTACTAACAATGCTCAGTTATGTTCATCTCCTTTCAAACTTCCACAAAAGTTATTGAGAAATGTATAGGTCATGTTTTATGATAATTTGCAAAACTTCATCATCCAAAAACAAGCATTGATGTCTAACATGAGGCAGAGGAAGCCTTCCTCTTTTAAGAAATCCACCTAATTTGCCCCTACCAACAGAAATGGTGTACACCAATGAACTCAAATCAAGCCCATAATTAATTAGAAAATATTAAAGTTAACCTAAGCCAACCAAAAAGAACCTTTTCCCTATTAAAGGAAACATAAAGAGTACAAATCAAACCATAAAACAAACTAAAAGAACAATTTTTATGTCATCATTATAAAACTTAAATATAAAAGGTAAATACCAAAGGTGCCCAACATGTCGCATTCCTAAATGAACATGCATAAAGCATACATTTTAATCGTTTAAGCAAGGCCTCAATAGAGTCACACCATCAGGATGACTTAAACTAATCAAGCTAATAGAGCTTGTAATGCTTGGAAAAAGACATCAGGAAAATTCTCTTCCAGCACATCCCAAAAATGAGGGTTTTACATCGAAAAAGATGAATCCAAGCCATTAACTTAGGTCAGAGTTTTCTTTGGAAAAGAAAACACAACGTAAGTAGTTTTCAGTTATCTTTGGAGAATTCCTGCATCTCCCGCTTCAAATTCTCCACAAAATTGGGTAAGGAAAACTTGATTTTCGTTTTGCAAAATTTTTTCTCCTTTATTATAAGTACACAAGCTATGGTGGTAAAGTTGAGGAATTGAGGCAATGAAAATATCCTTCTGTTATAGGAATTATTTTTAGATAATAGTTGGTGATTCTCAAGGTGATTTCAAATCCTACAAAACAAATTAATTGCAGCTAGCCCAAAAACTCCATATGCATGCAGATGGGACCCAACTAGAAGTAAAAATGTCAGATGCTAGTACGGAAGCTGGTGTAAAAGAGATGTGAAGATTTCTTCTTCCAAGTGTAGGATCTATGTGGACTATGATTTAGCCGCAAAAAGTGGTTCATTTTATAGAACAGAATAATGACAGTAATCAAAATTTGTTTCATTTTGACCTCTATAAGTGATCAAGAACAATATTTTCTATACTGACTCATTGCTATACTGACCCGATAAGGTACTAGTACATATAATATGGGGGCTCAAGACGATACTGAATCAACACATCACACAATTGTCTCACCTCCAACAGCATGCCATGTGTTGGTGCGGGGATGTACCATACCCAACCAAGGTTCTACTAGTCTCTATACTTGTACCAAATCATTTTGGTATAGTTTAACATTACTCCTTAAGACTAATCGAGAATGACTCGAATGGAGGGTTTCAGGTGATCTAGACCTTGCGTTTTCCAATTCGATAGTGCCACCTCGTTTAGAGGAGATATGGTCTTGTATGATGAACCACAGTACCAACCCAACCCCTACCATAAGCTACCAATACAGGGTCAGATACAGTGACTGAAAACATTAGATCAATGTGTTTGTTTAAGTTCTCGATGAAGGCCTTATGGAGTCATGCCAACACAACGATTCCAGTGCTAAAAAAATCAATCTAATAGGGTCTCACAATTTTAATTTTGTAAAGACTTGTCATCTTAAACTCTACAGAAATGTTAGCAGAGGGTTCTATAGTAAACCAATTTTTTTTTTTAAAAAAAAAACAGCCATGGATTTTGGCACAGGATTTTAATGCGGATTTTTGTCATAGTAGCAGATAGACAGCCTCTCCAAATTATCAGAAAAACTCTTGGATTATTTACAAAACTTTATTGATCATATGATTCTCTAAGCAATTCTCTCAAGTAATAAAACTAAACAAACTAAATTAAAAACATTCAACAATTCACAAATTTGCAATTTAATCATGATTTAGAAAATAAGATATTCCAAAATCACCGACAGATTACAGATCAGTGGTAATCTCTCTTCTTGTTGCTGCTGTTGGTGGTGATATATGCTCCTGAATTCAGCAGCAATAGGGCAATTCCTTCATTGGAGCAAGGTCTCATATTTTTAACACAACTGAATGTATATTACCTAAAATCTTTAGCAGCAATCTGACCGAACATTAAGAACTACGAAATTACGCGCACACAATATGAAGTAACTTACCAGAAACATAAAGAAAAAGGACAAAAAGGAGGAAAGAAGAAAGGCTCGCACCTTTGCTAAATCCCGGGCTAATTTCTTCGACGTCTGAGCCAGCGAATCACGCTCCTTTGACAGTTTAATCTAACAAAAATAATAATAAAAGAAAAGGAATTATTCTCTTCAAGCCTAACTAACAAGCAGCAAATCCCCATCAAATGCAGCAAAAGAGGCTTCCATGGCTCACATTCTCCTCGAAAGCAACCCTCAGCCTGGCGTCAGCCTCCTGAAACATCCGGTCGAGATGTGAGAGCTTGTCCTGGAGCTCGGCGATCGCCCGATCCTTCTCCGCTAGCTTCTGCCTCATCCTCCCGTTCTCCAGCTCCAGCTTCGACACCCGGGACGCGATCGCCATGGAGGTGATCTTCCTCGCCAGGTCCAGCTGCTCGTAGGGGTCCGTTGGGATCACCGCCAGGATCTCGTCCGGGAGGTGGTAGTCCGCCCCGCCACCGCACCCACCGCCGCCGCCGCTCTGCGTCATCTCCGCCGCCGAAAAAACCTAACCCTAGCTCCGGACCGCGAGATCGAAACGCTAACTAAGGCTGGTGAGGGGCTTTATTTGTTTTGTGAAGCCATCCGTTTCCATCGCTGCCTCCCTCTCGAGTCTCTCTCAAAATTTCTCTCGACCTTCGAGAGGGGAAGATGGAAATGGCGCGAACTTCGCTGATATCGTCGCCTAATTGCAGGTGATGATCCCGGGGGAGCGAGGATATCGATTTTTTTGTGCCATGATTGCTGTTTGGGAGCGAGATGTAGGGGTTTTGTCCTCCCTCGGAAAGTGGGTTCCGTGTACTGGTAAGTCTATGGAACAACAAATTCGAATTAGGGTTTCTACAGGATACGCTGTTCTGCGCAGCGAATCCGCTTCCGCCTTTGAGATCTAAAATTTGCTAGTAGCCACCGCTTCCGGTTGAGGATAGTTTGCACAAAAATATATATATTTTTTATTTATGTGAATTTTTAAAAATAAAAAAATAATATTTTTATAAAAAAATATTTATGTTTTACAAAACATAAAAATTTATGATGGACGTTGGAAACCTACTTTTTCACTGGTTGAAAATTGAAATTTTTTTTATAAAATTTTAGAATCCATATTTTTAATTCTATAGCCATAAAATTTAATTATCCGCATTTATATTCATAATTTTTGGAATCCGATTTATATCTATATTTATTTAAAACAAATATAAATATGAAGTTTTGCATCTGATTAACATATCCATATCTGCATCCGTCAAACAAAATAAATATGAATATAAATATACTGGTATCTGATCCATATTCAATCCAATTTTAGCCGTAATTTACTTGGTTTAGTTCTGCTCGGATAAATAGTACAATTTACGATACAAGCCGCTTACATAGAAGATTAAAAAAAACAAAAAACAATAAAAACAAAAGCTTTAACAATGACTATATCACATACAACCAAGCCATTGCTATAACAAGAAGCTGCAGGCCATTATGTCTCTGTAGCACCCACCGTACCCCAATGAAGCCCAGCATCATGTCTTCTCCGTGACAAATTGTCGTCCGTGGCCCATTGAAGATCTGGATATCACTTCCCTTCAAACTGGGGAAGATGTAGGAAATTTATGTTACAGTTTCTTCTTCATTTTGGGGGTTTTCTGCAAAAGCTTGGCCCTGGTCTCGCACATCTCTGAACGTAGAAAAGAAGGACACAATGCCATCAGATGAAGCTCCTCCTAAGATCCAAAGCAGGAGGGAACCAAATGGGTTGAGAAGGCTGGAGCCAGGAGCAGTTCCTGTTTGTCGAGGACTGAGAGCCGGAAAGTGGAGGTCGTTGTTTACTGTTTCAGGGGTATCCCTTACTGACTGCTCTCGAGTTTGTGTACTTTCAGCAGACCCTGGATGATCAGGCCCCAAATGAAGTCGTCTGGGTCCATCTCCAAGCTCATTACTGACACCACCACCGTTTCTCACATTTACCCTAGCAATGTGCACGGTCGAGGTGTAGATGGTCGATGATGTGATCTGAACACCAGCCTGTTGCTGCATCTGACCTCGGTTCCTCATAAACCTCTGAAGGGCCGGGACCTAGGAAGGGCTTGCAGAGTAAAATGATTGAGAAAGGCTAAAAAGCACTAACAGATCCTTAAATTGTTCCAGTAGTAGTTGTCAATGTGGTACATAAGCAGGCTAGTTGAGTACAACCCAAAAGGGCCGTGTATGACCCTTCAAGGCAACCGAATTAATAATAGGTAGCTTGCCATGCAGCAAATTCTTAAGACATGAAAAAATGCATATAAAGAACAGAAGCAATGTAAAAAAGAGGACAAGGGCCTCCAGGAATTTATCAGGAAACGGGCAGAAGGTAGGCAACATGCAGAGCATTTGCATAAATTCTTATTAAAGGGCAACAAGAGTTCTAAAGATGTATATCTTCTCAACATCTTGGTCCAGGATCTCTCAAACCGATGCCAAATTCAAGCTTTCTTAAAAAAGACTGGTGGTGGTTACTTCTTAACATTGAGATCATAGACAGAGAAAAGTAAGAAGAGTGGCAGCAAAGGAACACCTTTCAGAATCGATGAATCTAAAATTGAGTTGGCTATGGTTCTTTCAATAAATAACAGGTATTTAATAAAATAACAGATTGGTACCATCTTATCAAGCTGATAATACAATTACCTCAAAGCGATTCCAGAAATAAAGAATTAAGTGCTGCATGAATGCAGCAGTTGCAGAGAAAGCAAGATATGAAAAACCTGGGGAATGGGGAATGAGGATTAGTTGACTTAGAAAAGAATTATCTGCAGTTCCTGAAATGCCTCTCGTTTCTTTATCCAGGAAATTCAAAAAATATCAAGCCAACCAATCAGGAAGCATTTGTAGAAACTGGAATAGGGGATACATACCATAAGCATACGAGAAGAAGTAGATGTGGAAAACCAGAAAGTAGAGCAAGAAGAAGCGAGGAAAAAACTGCATGGATATCGATGTACGCACACTGCAAACCAAACATAGCTAAAAAAAGTCAGCAAAATTTAGGGCTCCAATTCCGGCTAGAGTTGTCTGCAGGAAAGTCCATTAGTTGAACATTCTTTCTCAGTATTCTCATGCATCCTAGGCAATTTTTATGACAGTTGCTGTTCGCATTACGAGTTCATTGTGCACACCCTTTATGAGCTGACATGGAACATGCAATTGGAAGTGGTCTTCCAACTTCTAATCATGGGAATGCCACTTCCAATCACGGGAACCACATCTGCATGTAAAGGAGCAGGTAAGGAACTCTTGCATGAGCAATATATTCTTTCGTAAAGGATAAATAGCTTAAGCACAACACTATTACCATGGACCGCATGGATCAGAACTGCTATGATTTTACAGTACTTTAAAGTTTAAAGCATGCTACTGAAGGAAGGAGGGAACTCAGGAAAGTACCTGATCATTGTAAATAGTTCACACAACCATACAAGAGTTAAAACCAGGAATGCAAGTAGCTGGTCATCATAAAACTCAAATAGAAAAAACAGTATTCCAATCATAATCTGCAGCAACCAAGAATAATTTCTATCAGAAGACAAACAACCAAAGCCACAGGATGATATACGTAAGTATGCCTTCCAAATGATTTACATAGCTTAGTTTGTAGAGACCAATAAATTTAAAAATTCACTCACCGGAACAAAAACCAAAGATTCAATCACATGCACAAATATCAACTGGAATGTGGGAAGCCGATGGCGAGCATGGTGCTGGAGCTGCACTGGAGAAATTAAGAAACAGAAAGTGCATCACTTTATGTGGGAACCACGTAAAGTATAAGCTGTCATTTTACTAAACCAGAACTTAAGCAAACCTGTGAACTTAAGCATACGAGATTGTGTCTCTCTCAAAGTAAATGAGACAGACATGGTTGTCGTGAAGAAAACAAAGAGTGACATAATAAGCACGCCACATTTCGTCACAAAGTAGTCTGCACAGGTCAAGGAGCAGACTCATGTCACTCAGACTCGATTAGACAAGATGATGCAAGGAGTTCATTATAAACCCAGAAAAGCATCTATTCCACCCAAAAAGATATTAAAGAAATCATGCTTTTTCATTAATAATTCAGTCACTATCCAAAAACAGCTAAATCTTTCCTAGCATAGCAGTGTACTCAGATTGTTAAATAGCATTTCTCATGTCCTCGGACACTGATGACAACAGCAGAACCATGCCCAGCCCAATGAACCACTAAATAGTGTCTGAGATAATCTAGAAGAGGAAGACTGTCATTACAGAAATCAGACGAAAGGTCTTTGTACCTTTTCCATAGTCGCGATTAATAATTTTTCAAATTGTGAAGTAGATGTAATAGCAATTTGATTTATCTGAGTGATATGATCAAACAAGGTGGTACATAGCCACCCAGTATCATCCCATGCCTTACAATAACATCCCAAAATTTCATTACAGTTATGAAGATCCAATACAAGATATAATAAGCAGTACAAGCATTGAAATGCTTGCGAGGAAAGATTTGATTAGACAAACCTCCAAATCTTGCAGGACCTTCCGCTAATTCGTGTCCATAACTAAGACCATAAAATTCCTTTGTTTGAAAGTTATAGAGATAACCTGCAAAATGTTACAAATCATTATGTAGATAAGTCAAAAACTTTACATGTAAGCACATCTTGATCTATCTGTGCATTAAAATTTAAAACCAGTAAGGGTGATGCTCGCAATGAACATTTCAAAGGAGGCTGACAAGTAGCATCAATTAAAAATAAAATAAGAAATAATTGTCTGGATGCTTAAAACTACAAATTAGTCAACAATCCCAATCAAATTTTTGATTATAAATCCAAATAATTTAACAAAAGAAAAAAAAATCAAAAAACAAATAAAAAACAAAATGATGTATCGGTTAGCTCCAGTGTGCCATGGCATACCGAGTGTCGATACAGTACTGAACGGATATCGCACAGTACCGACGGCCGATTGGAACAATCTCGATACCGAATTCGATGGACCTTGGCACTGGCCCTAGGGACCGCCCCTATTCTAAAAGTGGTGCAAGCCTTGCACCCCAAAGGGCTTCCCTGCAAGGCAAGGGTGTTGACCCTAGGACCGCCCCTCTTCTAGATGCATACCATCTAGGATACCATATAATCTAGCAAGTGGTGGCCACCTTCCCTGGATAGATACCCTCACTTGGATCTTATCCAGGTGGAGGATTCAGCCCAGAGCCAATCTTACTTAACCTAACCTAGCTCAATCTATTCAAGCTATTCTCCAACCCAATCTCTTCTTCATTCAAATCTAGATGTTTCTCGATCTAATCTGCGAAAGAACAATCAATTAGAATCTTATTCCAATTGACCTAGAGACAAATAGCATATGCTAGATGCATTATTAGAATAGGTCAACTCAAGTTCTCACTCAAAGACTTGCTGCTCCTTCAGATCCACTTAGCCACACATTAGCTATATAGTCCAGCATGAGGATACAAAAGTGCATATCGCATTACTGAACCTCTTAATGAGTAGGATGAAACCAGCTGGTCCCCCTCTTCTTGCACAAGCTATGTCCCGCAACTCAATCCCCCATCACTTCAGTATCCGATATGACTATTGAGTATAGCACTTTCAAGCCCTTATCCATACGGTTGCATGGCCCATTAGCAGCCTAGATCATCTCAAACATCCTTTTATAAAAACTATTTGCATGAACCACTTCTGAAAATAATTAATTATTAACTATAATAATTTTGCAAAATAATTATTTTCAAAATCTTTCAAGTTACTACTTGGCCAAATATGATATGTTCAACCACATCTCTATTCTAATATGAATACTATGTCATTATAATGGTTTCCATGTTGGACAACCTAACCCTCGTTTACATATGAATCCAATAAACCACTATGCTCCCTATTAAGGATATAGTCCAGCTAGCTAATATACGGGTTTGGCGGCAAATCAGCAAGATATCATGTCCTTCAGGTTAAGAGACCGCTTACAAGCTCATGCACCTAGTTCACTACTTTACACCTGATAGTGCTTTTTGTGATGAATTACCAATGTTGAATGTCCACAACACACCAAGACAAGGTTTGATCTCGGTGAAAGAGGAACTCCACGACATCACTCTCCACCTTGGTAGCCTTATAGGTGTGATGCTTAACCTCACCTAACATATTTCGAGTACTTACCAATATCCAATCCTGTCAAAATGTCAAAAGAACCTGCTGGCATTATGCGATTATGCCTCTTTTAAATAAAAAAAATATCTGCACAAGAAAGTTTACATGATTCTAGCTGTACAAAACGTGCGCTATGCTAGCTATTCTAGCTGTACAATACATGTGTCTACCTCTATTTTCTAATATATAGAATCTATACAATGAATAGCATAATTGACTACCTAAAATAGAGAATCTGGGAGATATCCTGTTGTTAAGGCCAAATACTCTCGATGACAAGCATAATTGACAAAATGTGAGAGATGTTCTATCATTAAAGCCATATACTCTTGATGACAGTATAATGGATTGCCTAAAATAGAGGATCTAGAAGATATTTTGTCATTAAGGCCAAATACTCCCGATGATAGCATAATTGACTACCTAAAATAGAGGATCTGGAAAATATTTTGTCATTAAGGCCAAATACTCTCGATGAAATCCCCCCTCAAATTGATGCTGGATGATCAACCAGCAGCGATTTGTTAATTAAGAATTGATGTTGCCGACAAGTCAAGACTTTGGTAAGGACATCCGCAAGCTAGAGATCAGTGGAAACATGCGGAAGTGAAATGTCACGGCGTTCACAAGCCTCCCAAATGTAATAGTAGTCAACTTCAATGTGCTTAGTACTCTCGTGATAAACTGGATTCGTCGCAATCTGAATGACAATAGTGTTATTTGCATGAAGAGGAGTAGGAATCAATTGAGCAAAACCAAGCTTAGCAAGAAGTCCGCGAAGCCAAACAATCTCGGCACCAGCAACAAACATAGCACGGTATTCAGCCTCGGTTGAGGACTTGGAGACCACACCTTGATTCTTGACTTTCCAAGAAATCAGTGCATTACCAAGAAACATGCACTAGCCAGTGGTAAAACGACGTGTGTCAGGACAACCAGCCTAATCAACATCACAATAAGCTGTCAAGGTGAGGGGAGAACCAGATGGAAAGAACAAACCTTAAGTGGATGTCCCCTGAAGATACCGAATGTCCTTACCAAAGGCTAAGTAGTGCCATCCAGATTGTAGCCAATCCGGTTTATCACGAGCGTACTACGAACATTGAAGTTGACTGCCATTACATTCGGGAGGCTTGTGAACGCCATGACATTTCACTTCCGCATGTTTCCACTGATCTCCAATTTGCGGATGTCCTTGCCAAAGCCTTGACTTGTCGGCGGCATCAATTCTTGATTGGCAAATTGCTGCTGGTTGATCTCCCAACATCAATTTGAGGTGGATGTCATCAAGAGTATCTGGCCTTAAAGACAGAATATCTTCCAGATCCTCTATTGAGAGTATCTGGCCTTAATGACAGAATATCTTTCAAATTAGTCAATTATGCTGTTATCGAGAGTATCTAGCCTTAATAACAAAATATCTTCCAGATCTTCTATTTTAGGCAGTCAATTATACTATTCATTGTATAGATTCTATATATTAGAAAATAGAGGTAGGCGCACATGTTGTACAGCTAGAATAGCAAGAATAGCGCATGTTTTGTGCAGCTAGAATAGCATAAACTTCCTTGTACAGATAAACTTTCTTGTACAGATACTTCTCTATTTAAGAGAGGCATAATCGTATAATGTCAGAAGGTTCTTTTGACATTCTTAAATAGTATCATAGCCATCTTGAAAATTTTTCTTTCTTCTCTTATTGTGATTGTCTCGGTCTTGGAGTTCTTAGAGATTCCTGGTCTATTATTTTTGGAGTTCTCTTGTGTGGCAGTTTCCAGGCATTATTTTTGTGCGTGGGTTCTGTGATCTTTTTTTATTCTTGTTGCCTCGGACTGTTATTATGTCTGAGAGAGGAGAATCATTCTGTGCCCGGGCAAAAACTACTCCACTTGGAAATTTCAATTTGAAGGCTTTGTCAAAGGCAAGGAGTTATGGTGATTCCACAAAATGTGACGGAAGTGCTGCTGACAAGACGTCATGGAAAGCAAAAGATGCAAAAGTTATGTCTTGGATCATTGGCTCTCCACATTATTCTTAGCCTACGTCCTTACAAAACGGCTAAGGGTATGTGAGACTATCTGAAGAAGGATTACAATCAAGATAATTCTGCTCGATATTTTTAATTAGAGTATGAGCTTGTTGGTTATTCATAAGAAAGTCAGTCTATTCAAGAATACCACTCTGATTTTCTGAATCTTTGGACTGAATATTCTAATCTCATATACAGCTGGCGATTCTGAAGTCGAATAGGACATGTGGTTATGATATGCTCATTCTTTTTGCAATAATTACAGAACTTCTTCAAACAATCTCGTGCAATATGCCCATACTCCTTGCAGCTATATCACTGAACTGATCGCATGTCACGGCCTTTACCCTTTCCTTGCGCAGCATAAGCAACATTCAGAGGCCCACTTGAGGAAGTGTGCTGCTCCATGGCTACCTGAGTCCTTGTGCATTGCTCCTATCTTAGAAGCTTACCTAAACAGATGTCCAGCAATGGTGGAGGATCACGATTCGTAAGATTAGAGCGTGTAACCTCATACTCAGGCCGCTACTTCATAAGAAATTGATCCCTCTTGCTGGTCTCATGGATTCCTTGAATTACAGCAAGGGATTCAGATGGCACCTCGCTGTATATGAGATCAGAACATTCAGTCCAAAGATTCAGAAAACTAGAGTGGTATTCTTGAATGGACTGACTTTCTTGTGAATAACCAGCAAGCTTATACTCCAATTGAAAACACCGAGCAGAATTGCCTTGATTGTAATCCTTCTTCAGATAGTCTCACATGCCCTTAGCCGTTTTGTAAGGACGCAGGCTAAGAATAACGTGGGGCTCCATAGAGCCAATGATCCAAGACATAACTTTTGCATCTTTTGCTTTCTATGACGTCTCGTCAGCAGCACTTCCGTCACACTTTGTGGAACCATCAACATGTCACCATAACTTCTTGCCTTTGTCAAAGACTTCAAATTGAAACTCCCAAATGGAGTAGTTTTTGCCCGTGAGCCGAACACAAAATGCTTCTACTCTCTTGAACATAACGACAGTCAGAGGCAACAAGAATAAAAAAAACTCCACAAAACCCACGCACAAAAACAATGCCAAAAAACTGCCGCACAAGAGAACTCCAAAAAAAAATTAGACCAAGAATCTTCGAGAACTCCAAAACCGAGGCAATCACAATAAGAGAAGAGAGACAAATCCCCAAGATAGCTCTAATACCATGTCAAAATGTCAAAAGAACCTGCTGACATTATGCGATTATGCCTCTATTAAATAAAAAAGTATGTGTACAAGAAAGTTTATCTGTAAAAGAAAGTTTACGCTATTCTAGCTGTACAAAATGTGCGATATTCTTGCTATTCTAGTTGTACAACACGTGTGCCTACCTCTATTTCCTAATATACAAAATTTATACAATGAATAGCATAATTGACTACCTAAAATAGAGGATATAGGAGATATTCTGTTATTAAGACCAGATACTCTCGATGACAGCATAATTGATAGGATCTGAAAGATATTCTGTCATTAAGGTTAGATACTCTTGATGACATCATAATGAACTGCCTAAAATAGAGGATCTGGAGGATATTTTGTGATTAAAGCCAGATACTCTCAATGGCAGCATAATTGACTGCCTAAAATAGAGAATTTGAGAGATATTCTGTCATTAAGGCCAGATACTCTCGATGACAAATACTCTCAATCAAAAATACTTTGTCCACTTAAATAAACCCTTGGAGCACTCTTGAACTCTTTTCTAGGCTCTATGACCTATGTATGACTCATATCTTACATTATCTATGACTATGTGAATACAGGATAGCCATGATTTTTCAATTATTCTTTGAGTTAAATATGCAAATGACTTTTAGGGCATACCCCACTCCAACAATAAGCTTAATAGAAATAATATGGAAAGTTAACCATAATAACCACTGTATAACTTATGCACAATAGAGGATATGTTTGTAAATTTACTATAATAGTTGTAAACATCAGATGAGTTCGGACCATATGACATGTGATTAATTGAAATTCAAAGAACTCAACTTGTTCATACACCATAAACTAAGGCTATACGAACAATGCCGTAATAATCTGTTCCAATAGGGAACCGGCATGATACAAAGGCTCGATATGGTATTGTATAAACCAGTGTCCGCCGAGCCGACCGAACTGGTGTACCGGTAGGCTCCGATACCGGTTCGGCACCGGTTGGAATCGGTGTCGAACCGGAACCACAAAAAAAAAAGCCGACACGCGCGGACGCGTTTTAGCCACAGAGTAGCATTGCGCGCATCCGTGTTTTAGCCACAAAGTGGCATTAAATGCCCATGCAGCCTCGCGTGGACTCGTGCGCGGTGCCGCATGGGCTCGCTGACCCACGCAAGGAGCCGCGCGCGGGCGCGAGGAACCTCGCTCCCGCGCGGTTCCCTGTGCGTGGAATCGCACGCAGGCCCAAGCGATTCCCCACTCTGCCCCGCGCGCGAAAAGATTTTTTTTTCTTTTCTTTTATTTTCCCCCTTCCCTTCTTCTTCCTCCTTCCCAAACCCTCTCCTCTCCTACCCCTCTCTCCTCTCTTCTCTTCTCTTTCCCCCCTTCTCCCGCAAACAAGGAAGGAACCGTTGGGAGGGCCGCGCACGCGTCGAGGTGCTTAGAAGGGGGTCGGCTCTAGGTATGTCGAACCGTCTTCTTCTTCTCTTCTTCTTCTTCTCCTCTTTCTCTTCTTCCTCTTCTTTTCTCTTCTTTCTTCCTCTTTCTTTCTCTTCTCCTCTTTCTCTTCTTTCTTCTTCCCCGCTCGGTTCCGACCCCAAACCGTTTTATGTGCCTGTACCGTACTGGTGGGGGTCGGTACCGGTACGGTACGTGTTGAACCGGCCGGTACGGGCGGGTTCAACAGACCATGGTATAAACACATGCTGTAGGTGGTGTTCTGGCTTAGCACCTTCATGGGGGCATACCATTTCCATGCCATATTGTGCCACTAAGGTAACAAACAAGTGCCAAGAGGTGAATCCTTGAAACAGACTTGTTCCACGGAAACTTAAGTCTCAACGTGCAATTGTATATGCAGAGAAAGCATGTATCTACAACAAAATGTAAGAAATTGGGATACATACAAAAGCAAATCATTTGTTTTGGCCCCTAGAAATATTAGATTTTCCTGCACCCAATCCTTATAAAAATATTAAACATGATAGACAGCCATAGTATAAGAGAGTCCCGCAAGAGTCTCTAAGCAATCAACCAGGTCCATCTATGTGGAATTTCAGAAATACATAGAAATATGAGCTTAAAAAGCAAAATAATGGCACAAAAAATACCATAGAAATCTACGTCGACTAAAAAATTCACAATCTTTGAGGACCCACCAAAGAAAAAAAGGCAAAACACTACTCACATAAGTTCAAGTGATCACTTCAACTTAACACATACTGCAGCATAAACACTACTTACTCTATAGATGAGCTAATTTGCTCTAGATATAAAGCAACTTTAAATAGTAATATGCAGGTACCAGGAAGTCTTTTACTTGTGGTATACAAAGTACCCTTCATTCCACTTCATGTATAAATTTCAAAATGGAAATGCCATGTGATTCCAGAGTAACATAATGAGGAAGAAAAAGGGAGGCGTTAAAAGAACTTACCTTGACCGGGATAACTCAATAAACTATTTGTAAGAATTGTATCATAACCAACAAGACTGTTGATCAGAAGTTGTTGCCACCTGGGAAAACAAGAAAATTTGTGCATTTAATATATTGCCCGCATATCCAAAAACAATGTTTAGAGTTTATGATAGCTCAGAAAAGAACTATTGAAAAATTTTCTTTTTTTTTTTTTGGGTTTTCCTTGTTTAAGATTAAGCTATTGCACTAAATCACTTTTGGTCAAGTCGACTGAGCCCTTGACCTGAATCTATCTCTACCTGAAATCAGGGTGTGCTTGCCATTCATAATTCAGGTCTTAGTCATCCCAGAACAAGTTGCTGGCTTGCTGCTAAGATGGTCACTTTACGTATCATCTTAGCCGTTGTTGGTCAGTGGGCATTCTACAGGTCCACATAGACAGTATATGTTTACTAAAGTGCATTTTTAAGGTCTGCTTGTAGTCCAATCTTAAGTTATATAGGACATTGCTATCATTTGTACAGCCATAAGTCATTCCCTAGCATGGAGAATATTAAAGAAAGCATTTTCAATTTTTTACAACTTTCGTTGTCTCAACTGGGTCTGTCTTCCCAACTTTGACACCTCACTTACCAAGATAATCAAAATAACTAAAATGTATTGATGAATTTACAAATATAATCCTATATAGTTGAATTCTAAGAAAAATGGTTGGGTTTGTGGGTTTGTTTTATCATTTTTTGCTCTTTTTTTAATTACTCAATTGGCTTAACCCAACCTAAAGCATAATCGAGATCAGCATGGAAAGTTTCGAATTTCCTAACTTTATAATTCATTATGTTAAACAAAATATAGCACATATCAAATGATGATACAGGTTTTAACTCTGACATTATGAATAAAGTTTTCAGCATCTTGTATTTTTTCTTTCCTAAAGCTATTTTTAGAACCTGAAATGCTTGTAGGTTAATTGATTAATATTTCAGAACCAGGGTTAAATAAAGTCATAAAGTTCAGTTCTCAATTAGGCCATCTGTTCAATGTATGTCCATTAGGATTCAGGCTAAAACTAAAGCACTATATGAAGAGTTCAAGTCAGTAATAATTAATATACTCTGTATGTCTGCTAGGAAGCAGACTTGACAATATTAAGATTGAAATATTGCAGTTCTGGTATGATGAGGAAGCTCAAACAAGCAGTAAGAATCCATCCATGCACAGGAAGTCTACAAACGGTTTCCTCGATGTGCCACAAAAGGAACAAAATCATAGAGGAAATTTAACCATAACCTGTTTCCAAAGCAGGGATTCTGAGCAGAAATCGTAATATTAATTGTTCGGATGCTATGTCTTGACTTTGCTCCTTCAGGAAGCAAGAAAAATCCCTGAAAAATCAACCAGCAGCAAAGGTATCTGTTGTAACATCTAAAATATCCCAAGTGACATGATAGGTAAACAGTGTCCTCATATCCCACCTACTACTCATGCAACATGTTTGTAATAATTAAAGGGGAATGATGGCAGCAAGCTTTTCCGAGACTGCTGTTTTCTTTTTTCCAACCAAAAAAAAACAAAAGCGAATAAACAAACATTACCTTCTCAACAGCGTATAGATATGTTGGCTCAAATGCTTTGCTTCTCTTCTCAAGCCACTGCACTGCAATAAACACCACAGCTTAGCCGGTAGTTAAACAAAATGAATGAAGATGTCACAGAGGAACCAAGAAAAACTAGTTCCTATTTATGAACTCACGCTAAAGGATACAACATCTGCAACAAAAAAGAAATTCAGTGACCAGAATCAACAAAATATGGTAGATTAACACTATATTGGTGCATCAGATGTGTAAAAGTGTCTTGTGAGGTCGCACAGACAGAAAAAAAAAATCGCATATTCTCAAAGCATTCGACCATGGAGGAAAAGATTATTATAGATGAACTTATAATAGTATTTACCTATCAATGAGCTAAGATTTTCCATGCTCAATGCTTGCAACCACTTTGAAATATCAAGAGACTCATTCCGCCTTGCAGTAGTCTGTAGTTCAAGAGTTAGCCTTTGGAGTTTGGAATAAAAGCACATCTTGCATTTCACAGTGAAACAAAGAGCTAATAAATTCTACACTTTCAAAATAAATTATATAAACAACACATCCTAGTATTTTATCATTTTGTCATCAACTGACAGCTTTTGATCTTAAGAAGGACATTTTAGCAGCAAGCAGAAGATGGTGAATGATTCATTTGAGTGAATTCAATTGCTATGTAAAAAAAAGTGGCACAAGTTATAACCTCTATATACTGGAAGTCAATTAAGTGGCTGTCTATGCTTAGTGGCACACCCAATAAATGGATCATACACAAGGCAATCAGATTCTTGTGTCCAAACGTTAGCATTATTGTCTCAGCTTGTCAATTGCCATACGAGTGGATATATTTTGTTATTTTAATAATCCTGGACACCAAAGTTTCTCCATGAAAAGAGACTTAACTATTACCACAACATGCAGATGAACATGCAGGATGGATACATTCATGCACTTCCATGCAAATGTGCACACACCTGCTCATTCATGAGAATGCACAAAGCACCCAGGCACCCACATACAACACATGCATGCATTGACATATACATATAACACTTGTGCCAACAGAGGCATGTCTGCATGAAAAGCAAACCTAGTAGCATCTATATAACCATTGGAAGTTCGCAACTAATTCTACTCCCAAGAATGGAATATAAGACCTGGAATAAAAGCTTGACACAGAACAAATATTAGTATTTGCATCAGAACGACATCAATTTAGATCAGGAGACGTATGCTATTCTATGACATTAAGACTGCCAATATCCTTTATGACCGAGCTGGTTTACATTTGTCAATCATAGGAGAGCAAATTTTACAAAATATGATATAATTGATAGGAAACATGCATTGCAAGTGTTTCTGGATATTAATTTATGACCGAGGAAACTAATCCAGTATGCTTCTGGATATCAATTTACATTTGTCAATCATAGGAGAGCAAATTCACAAAATATGATATAATTGTGAGGAAACATGCATTGCAAGTGTTTCTGGTCAAGGTTCTCACCAGTAACTGAAAGGTGCTCTGAGAAAAGTGCTTTGTATTTCTCCAGAAGGAAATGAGACGCATGTGCCACTTAGTAAAGAAATGAAGAACTGCTGCTTTGAATGACTCTCTCGCAGATAAAGGAAGGCCTTTATGACCTTCTGTACTAACTTTAATATCTGTTTCATCCAAAACAGCTTTGCCGATGCTACTATCAGCTGCATTTTCCAATTGAGGCTCAAGAAACTCTTTGTCACTCTTCCAAGATCTAAATATCAATTTGCTCCTTCTAGCACCTGAACCTAACCAGTTTGACCAAAACTTGGCTGTCAAAATTGTAAACTCATCTCCATTCACTTCAGGAATTTTGGAGCTCTCCGTAGAAGTTTCTTGCTGGAAATCCACAATGTTCTGGTCAGCTGCACTCTGAGCCCACAGACCCCCACTCATTATCTGCAATGGCAGAGAATAGCAATGTAACATGTAGAAGGGCATAATGAACATATTTTGTAGAAAGGTGAGAAATATAAGCTTCAGAAAGACCACCTTATGTGCGAACAGTACAAATAAAAGGCAAATTAGAACAAACGAGCAAGAAACAATTAAGTGTGAACAAGGATGCATGATATTCTTTTCATGGAAAAGCCTGTGAAAAAGTAAATCTACAGGTGCTCCAATAAAATTGCAAAGAAAACAACCAGAGACAATGATAAGAACATCTCCACGTATTTACATGATCAAGCACATGTCAGGTGTAATAATTCAAAAGTATAATAAGAACACAATGTATTGAAACAGAAGGAGAACATCCATCAACATGTACCTTTATGTGGACAAGTTGAGCTTCGTTAAATTCAATTCCAGAAAACTCGCTTGAACATCCCGGCTTCACATGCAAAAGAAACAACACATTCGTTTAGAGGTTCTAAAAAGTCAATTGTGATAATTACTAAAAAATCATATTTTCAAAAATCGGCATCTCCTATTTATTGATAATTCACAGAATCAATTAATGATATACAAATTTACTATGATACAACAAAATCTGACCAAAGTATGACAAGACTCCCCAATCGAAGTAATCTTTAACAAAAGAAAATCATAACTAAAGGAAGAATGTGTAAACTTTGCAATGCTGAATTTCAGTAGGTCAATAATATTTTTGAACAAACTGTGACATAACATCCAAAGGGCTGGTCAGTTCTCACCACCTTCTGATTCAAACCCTGCACCTGCAATCTCTATCTTGTATTCAAGATGTTCACTTATAGGCATTAGAACTTTCTAAAAGTAAGTACAAAGTAAAATGGATAACAATGCAAATAAAATGAATTGAATAAGTAACAGGACATATATCATAACACCGGCATATCCTACATACTCTGTGAAGTGAAAAAACAAAGCGCTCATTAAAGACTAGACCTTTCCAACTCAAGAACCTGGAAAAAAATAAATCTCCTATAATTTCTTCATGGCAAGGTAAAACACATCATAGGATCATCCACTAAGTTATCCTTTACCGCTAGCTTGGCAAGAATCTTTTTATCCCCTCACGAGCGTCGCGACGAGCCATCATCACAAGTGTTAAGAGAGGACAAGTCAAGAAATGGCTCGGGACAGGACATCCACTATCTCGAACGTCAGTACACAGAGCGTCCCTTTCAAGAAAAACCTAAGACTGCCCCATTCAATAGTATTTAAAAACTTGCTTTTAGATATTATTCATATAGCATGGGAGCATTTATAAGTGACTTGGCAAAAGTGATTCAAACAACCCGAACCAACAAAATTTTGCACCCAAGCTCAAAACTCGGGTTGGGTTTAGGTGAGAAGCTCAGGTTAAAGGTTGGCTTGGGTTGGGTTCTAGGCAGAGGTCTCAGGGTCTCAACTTGGGCATGGACTAACCTCCAACCTAAACCAACCCACCTTATATCCACATTTAAAGTAGATCATCAAAATAACAATTAATCCATACCTTATACAATAGTATCAACTTCTGCGAGCTCATCATTTAGACATCATTTAGTTATATTCAAATCCATAGACCACAATCCAGAATCTATATTTTAACATTAACATCATAGACTACAAAATTGACCATTCAGCATTAAAAGGTCAACATTTTTTTTTAAAAAAAAAAAGCAAATGCCCTCCCTATCATATTTAGAGGTATTCAGGAAGAATCTGGAATGTTTTTAATTTTGAAAAATAAGATACTTTACACAAATACCTAACACATTTCCGAGAAGTATCCAACAAGTATCAATATGAGATGCATATTAGATACAAACAAGGCATGTGATTTGAAACATCCATGCTTCCTAGCTTTATTTTGCATATTTCTGGTTTAACCTTCTGTCTCTATTCATGATATCTATCAGATAATTCAAACAGTTTTCCTTTTTCCTAGAATATTTCTTTCAGTATTTCCACTTTTGTTTGAAGGATGCATATAGCTTGTTTTATAACATTGCAAGGCTAGGAGTAAATGTCAGGTGCAAAGATACATCCAATCTTAGGGAATGTATGAAAACAGTGTGAAGGAGAAATAACATGTCAGCATAGTAACCTAATACTAACAACAAATATAGTTATTTAATATAATGGAAAAATTATCTCATCAGATGGACATTTGCCTTAAAATTTAGTCATGTATAAAACTAATGAAGCAATTTTTTAGCAATTAAGTAGAACCATGATCTTAGAATATTGGAAATTCTCATTAGCATATTGCCAAAAACATCCAACTATTTAAAGATATCTCCATCAAAAATGGGGGAAATGATCTTAGAGGCAAGGTTCGAACCAAAAGATACAGTAGAGACGCATGGATCCGTATCATACTGATCCCTAGGTAATATGTAAGGGATACTAATTTGGACAAATACCACCTGAAATGCACCCAAACTACTCCGATCAATCCAGATAAAGTGGGTTGGGGCAGATTAGAATTGGTTTGCTCCAAACCCAGCCTAAATCAAGCAGTACAACATGACTAAAACAACCCTTTTAAGACCGTTCCCCACCATTTGAAGGTGGGAACAAAGTGAAGAAGGAAAGATGCCTAAGGAGACTAGCTTGCAAGATCAAAGCATTGGTTTTCAAGTTTGGAACTGGAAATCACTCTACCTATGCCAATCTTCTCCCACCTTCCTTTTTTCTTTATTTCTTCAAAAATCCAAGTGGAACTTTTGTATAACTAAAAAATAATGAAGAAATTTTGTCGATGAGGATTAAATATTGTTTGACCATCTGACTCATGCATTAAGCATAAATACATGATCAAAATCAATGATTTTGAGATTTTGGATGGAACTCCAAAACTACCACCCAAAACCTTGTAAATTCAAAAAAAAACCCAAAAAAAGACATATCAAGGGTGTATAGATACAGGTGTATTGGTTGTATCTATGAATAAAAATCATCTCCTTTGTCACATACCCAATATGGTGCATATTGTACCCACCTCCAACGAACAAACCCCCGCACACTTCAATATTGACATGTAAATTATCTTAGAGGCAATTTTGAAATAGAAATTCTTTGTCTAGTACCATCTAGACATGGTAATACAACAAGTGAGATTGCTTTCAGTTCCCAAAAGCTACTCCATGAGGTGAGCACAATAACTAGTCCTCTATATAATGTGGAGGGCAACTTAAGCTTTAAAAGGCACATTGTAGGTCATAATTTAAAGTTATTAGTTGCATTATTTCAAATGGTTTCGGGAAAATATCCAAGTCCAGTTATTTATACGGATCAAACAAAACATGTAGGACTTATAGGTTTGTCACTTTAGAAAGTTGAAGGAAACAAAAGCAGCACTGTTGCATTTATTCTCCTCCTGTGGCAATTCATCATCTTCTAGTTACAATTTTTGTCGATAACAAAGACAAAGTGGAGATTGTGTTAAATATGAAAGAGAATATTAATATCTTATATGATTAATTATGTAACCAACATCATCCAATTTCATATGCTACTAAATGCTAACAATAGAATCTTAGCATATTGCCTCTACATGAGAAAAGAAACCCACATCACCTATTTGTAACTAAACCTAATTTTTGTTTCATGTAGAAATGGATGTATATAGCCACTTAATGTGTTTGTGTAGGTTTATATTACACTAAAAAGCCATATAGCTCTTGCTGCAACATAAGGTGCTTACACCATCTAAAACAGTAAGTTCTGCTCATAACAGCACCCATTGTTTTTGGTGAACATGATCATTTTTGATTACTTGTTAGTTGTGCCACCCTCATTGACAGTTGTAAAACAAATGCATATTTCAAAAAGAGGCTGAATTATATATCTATTTCTTTTATTTTGAATCAGTTAAAATTGCCAGTTGATATTAAACGAGGCATAAAATAATTCATTTTCATCGATAGCTTCAAATTTCCACCTGCACTTCCTTGAAAAGATTTTTCTCCGAGCATTTAAAGTTGTGTGTGGTTCTCTTGGGGGTGGGGGAGGGATGAGAAAGAGCTAATTACAGGTATAGATCAAATAACAAAAATCAGCCCGGTGTTCATAATTGCACAAAAGAACCTACAAAAGGTGTGCGTCGGATTAAAACCCTATCATCGCGACGCCAATTACCTAGCTTTTCAAACAGGAAACTAACTTCCTACCACAACTCGAATTTCACAAGAAAATACACAGAATTATACCAAATTAACATAAAGAAATCCAAGAAAATCCGTGGGGATCACGGAAAATCGCAATAAAACAAGGCAAATGGCCTTCTTTCCTCACCTGCTGCACGAAATTGGTGTGCATGACGACAAGCAAGCAGAAGAGCGCCACCGCAACGGCGAGGTACCCGTACTCGAGCGCCAACCGGATCCTCGGCGTCAGGAGCTGGGACAGCATCCCCGATACCCGGGCGTGGACCCGTAGGAAGGTCTGCTCGGTATCCATCCCCCCTTCCCCTTCAAAACCCTAGAAATCCTAGGGTTTCTCCCCTCCGATCGCCTTCAGATCGATCGCAGAATCCCAAAAACCTCTAAAAATAGAAAAGAAAAAGCTCGAATAAAGCGAGAAGGAGAGAGGGAGTCAAAAGAGAGACGAGGGAAAATTCGATTCTCTCCTTTTGCTTCTTTTCCTTTGATAACGCGCTCTCCCTCTCCCTCTCCCTCTCTCGAGCGATATTTATCGCCTCAAGATCGGCGACGTTACCAACGGCTAAGGGGTGCTGTCGGGTGTCCCGCGCAGCAGGATAACAGATGATGATTCTCCGTAAATGGGATTTTTATTGGATGGTTATGAGCGAGCCCCGGGTGGGTGATGCAAGAGTGTCAGGGTTTGGGGTTATTAAAGTGGTCCTGCGGGATAGGATAGGTAGTTTGTCCGGTCCGGTTCGAAAATAGGGGCGCCGTTCGGGTGAGGGACTGCGGCGGACCCGGCAGCGGGGACACGTGGTCCAATCAGAGAGCGAGACGGGGACGGTGGGTGCACGTTGATTGGGACTTGGGAGTGGGGCTTCACCTAGTCTTGGGCAAGGGGCAGGCTTTAGAGGCTACGTGGCAGGGTTCAATAGGCGTAGTCGTTGCCGCATTGGAGGTGGGGCCCACTTGATTTTCTATTCACGTCCCGTGGTCGCGCTTTCAAGATGAACTTCAACGGCAGGGTGGTGGTAAAGAGAGAAACTCGCACGACGGCAACGGGGGATGCTAATTGTATCACACCCCTGTCCCAGTTGCTGAAGTGAAAAGGGCACGGAAAAGTATTAGTTATATCAAATCTATGTTATAGATAGATCACGCCATCCTTGTGGACGACTTCAGCACACTGATGGATTGGGTGCAGAATTACACATTATTTCGGCTACACACGTGGATCGGTGCGAACCCGGTTAGCATTAGTATGCAGCGGAAACTGCTTGGTTCCAATCTATAGGTGCCGGAACCATTTTTCACAACCAAACCAAACTGATCCGATACGAACTGAACCGACCGATACGAACCAGTTCAGCATATCATGGTTCATATATCATGAAATAGTATCTGTAAATTTATGGAGTTAAATGCAAGTCTATCCAAGTCATGATTTCCATTCTTAGCCTCTATCTGATGCAGTTAATCATTGAAACATTGCTTTTGGTATAGAGCATGATAGCTCAATGATATTGGCTTCCATTTTTTTTAATTCGTTTACTAATAAAATGTTCAGTATACCAATTTTTAGTATACAGTTGGTTTTTTAGATATAGATGAATGAAGCTATTTTTGACATTTCACTCATATTTTCATTTACAATTCTATTTTTTGGGACAAATGGGTTTAATATGTAAATATTGTAAACTTGATTGATCATGGATACATGAATGCATGATAATTTTTGTAACAATGGCTGCTTCTCGTTCTAAAGCTTTGTTTAATATATTTCGTGTTATATTTCAAAGGGAGAGCTTGATGTCTTCTAATATATTTATAAATGGACAATATTTTCATCAAAAGAAAGAGAACATGTTCTGTTGCTGGAAATTGGACCCGGGGGCAATCTTCGGTCGAGGAGAGGGAGCGGCGAGTCACCACGGCGGGGCGGCGACCAGTCGGCGGGCGGCGTCCTCCATTTGGGGTGGCCGGGGAGAGGGAGCAGGAGGTCCTCACGGCGGGGCAGCGATCCGTCGGCAGGCGGCGTCCTCCGTCTGGGTGCCTGCAGACAAACCGGTGGCCGGGTTTTCCGGCGCCGGCCCTCCGACGCTCAAGTCAGGGAGGGGGCAAATAGTGTAAGGAGGAGATGAACAGTGTTTGTAGGGCACGGAATTTCCCCACCCCCCCACCTGAGAAGCTAAGGCTTCCTTTTATAGGTGGGGGTCGGTTTACCTGTGATGTAACAAGGCGAGGCCATAGCACGGCTCGGCATGTGGCTCAGGTCGGCGCACGGTCAGGCGAATCATTGTGCTGATGTCGGCGGTGAGGGCGTCGTACGACCCGAACCGGTACGCTACCAGGCGAATTATTGCATTAGTGTCGGAGGTACGGCCGAGATCAGAGACTTATCAGGATTGACCAGACTCTGCTGGGCTAATCTTGCCGTGGAGAGTTGAGAGTCCGTAGATGACAGGAGCCATACGCATTAAATGTGGAGTAAGCCGGAGATCCGCATTAATTGTTGAGTGAACTGGAGGTTTACAGTGGCCATGCGCAATAAATGCTGAAGCAGTGGCAGGGTATGGTCCTCAGTTGGACCTCGGAGGAGTACGGCCGTAGTAGGTGGCTGACAAGGGTAGACCTTGAGCATCAAGATTTTTCTAGGTCGGAAGTCTCGAGGTCGGATGTCTTGGGGTCGGGCGTTCCGAGGTCGGACGCCGACTTCGGCTGTTCAGGGTCGGCGATTGTGCGGCTTCTTGGGGGCATTCGTGTCACTTGGGAAAAAATCTTATTCCCCCAACACTACCCCCCGACTTCCGAGTTCGAGCGGCTTGCGGGCTCGGACGTGGGAAGTAAAGTCTACCATTAGAGTTGGGGGGCGAATCTCGTCCGCGCCCTCGTGTTTCTCGGAGTGTTTATGGCGAGACCCGCGCCCTTGGGCGTTTCGAGGTTGCTTTATTCAGCGAACTAATGGTGGAGCTCGTGTCTTTACATTTCTCGGAGCGGATGTAACGGGGGTGGTGTCTCTTGGATCGCCAAGATTGCTTCGTGCGGCGGACCCATGATGAGGGTCCTCGGGCTCGACAAGGCGACGCCTCGATCCCGTAATCGAGACTCCCCGCTTATGAATGAGTGTGCCGTTACGGGGTTCAAAACGGACACGCGGCATGACCTAGGATCGGACGCTCCCGATCTCGTATTACTGGATCATGGATCCGGCGAGGTGAAGGCTACGTCGGGGCTCCACGTGCCCCAGGGCCTTATTAAATGAGGGGAGCGGAGGTGCCGTCTGTTCGTTCTTCAAGGCGATTCGATTCTGCGGACCCATAATGAGGCCCCGAGATCCGATGGGACAGGGCTTCGATTTCGTGCTCGATTTATTAATCCGGAGCGAATACGGTGCCTCGGTCTCCGAGGCCGACACGTGGCGCAATCCGGTCAGGGGATGGGAACCGACCCTGCCGATCTGGACCGTCAAGGGGGTCTATATAAACCCCTCGAGTTTGCCCTAAAGGTTTTATTTGGCTGCCTCTTATTTTTGTTGTCTTTCTCCCTTGCTTCCTTCCTCAACCGAACCTCGCCGTCGGTGCCCGGAGCGATTTCCGGCGATGTCCAGTAGGTCCCTACCCTGTGATTGCTAGGGTTCCTCTTCTCTTTTCCTCCCAGTTATCATCCCCTGCTTTTAATTTTATTTCGCTCTCCTGTGAAATGGGTCTTGGTCCGGAGGAGGTGGGGTCAAGTCTATCAGGGAAGGAGTTGGAGTTAATCCGCTCCCGGTTTTTCTTCCAGCCCGGGTTTCGTCTCGAAACTGCGGGGCCGGAAGACAGGGTGACGCAGCCGCCCCCAGGTCGGATCGCGGTTTACCGCGAGACGCTTTGGGCCGGCCTACGGTTCCCTATTCACGAGTTCGTGAGCAACTTGCTGGTCGAGTATCAGCTCGTCCCGGCACAGTTGGCTCCGAACTCGTGGAGAACCATAATCGGGTTCCTGTCCCTGTGTCTCGGGCATGGGATCCCGATCTCAGTGAGTATTTTCCGCCGGTGTTTTCTGTTGAAGAAGAACCCGGCGGACGCGGAGTGGCTATACTTTGCCTTCCGAGGCGGTATGTCGCTCTTCCGCGGGGCCCCTTCCTCTATACACGAGTGGAAGGGGAAATTTTTCTTCCTCGCGTCCGAGGCGCCGTGGGGGTTCAATCCGAGGTGGGGACACCCTCGGTTGAAGGCCCTCAACAAGCTCTCCGAGCCCTCGGGGAGGGAGCAGAGGACCCTGGACTCTCTCCGAGCCCTCGGGAAGGGCTACGACCTGACCGAGCTCCTACGGGAGGACGCCCTGGCGAGCGTGGGTCTGAGCTCGGCGCGCCCCGAGGGTAAGGGTAGTTACATTACTTTCTTCCCTTGTCCTTTGTTTTTACTGCTACTAGTCTGACACTTGGTGATATTTTTGATTTCAGATATTTCTCATATGCCGACCAGCAACACATCGCTTTTTTCCCGCCTGAGGAGGCGAGAGGCCGAGGCCGGGGGAGCTATGCCCCAGCCTCGGAAGAAGGCGAGGTTGGCCGGCACTTCCACGTCGGCCGAGACGAGCGGCCCCGAGGCGGGGGCCTCCACAGCCGATCCGAGGCGGGCGCGGATCGTCGACGATGCGGGCCCATCGGCCCCTCCTTGCCCTGCCCCCATCGCCCAGCGGGGGGAGCCGTCCATGATCCGGCCGCAGCGACCAGGATCCGAGCTGACTCAAGGCCCCGAAGCGAGCGGCTCCAGGACCTCGGGCTCGGGCATGCCGGGCTCTTCCCGGGCTTTCCGGAAGGAGTCAGTCGAGCCGGACTCCCCTATTCCCGAGGGGAGCTCGGCCATCCATGATGCCGAGGTCGCACGCTCCGTGTTTCGGCGTGCGATGCTTCCAGCGGACCGGGCCGAGTTTCGGAACATTCCGCTGGAGGTGGTCGTTGACAGTGCTTACTGCAACACCATCCGGGTAAGTTTCCTTCTTAATCTCCTTAAAGTAACTAGCGAATTTGTATGTTTTTCAACTCACGACCATTTTGTCTCTTTCTTTACAGCATATTCACGAGCTCAACACCGTGGTGTTCATCGCCCAGGGATGTCAGGAAGAGACCCGGCGGGTCAGCCGGGAGTTGGAGCCGGCCAAGAAAAGGGTCGCCGAGCTGGAGGCGGCACTGGCCGAGGCCGAGGCTCGGAGGGCGGCCCGAGGCCGAGCGCCTCGCTATGGCGGAGGGGCTCAAGGAGGAGAAGGCTGCTCACGCCCTAACCAGGTCGGCCTTGCGCGCCTCGGAGGCGCGCTTGGGGGAGGTCCAATCCGAGGTTGCGGGCCTCAAGTATGAGGACGGGGTTTCCCGCCTCCGAATCGAGCAGCTCGAGGCCCGAGAGAGGAGGGCACTCGAGCGAGCTGATCATGCCGTGGAGCTCTTCAAGGGGTCGCAGGAGTTCCGCGACATGTTGGAGGAGGAGACAGTCGACGGGTTTCTCCGGGGTTTCGAGAACTTCCGGCTACAGATGGCCCGGTACTGCCCCCAGTACGACCTCTCGACGGTCCGTCCGAGGATGGACTTGGGCTACGGGTCCGACACGGAAGACCTTCCTGCCATTTTGACATCCGAGGCAGGATTGTACGAACAAGACCCCGCCGAGCCTTCGACGAGGGCGGCCGAGACGGACGGCGTCCCGGAGGCGGCACCGGCGGCCGAGACGGACGACGTCCCGGAGGCGGCACCCGAGGCCCCTGCCCCCGATCCCGAGCCTGTGCCGGCTGAAGATCCCGAGGTCATCACAGTGCCAGACGATCCCCCGGATGTAGCTGCCGCCGCTTAAGGCTTGGTGCATTTTTTTCATGTCAGCGGACGAGATTGTGGAGGCACAGGTGGAGAAGATGGATCCTTCCCTGATAGAGATGCTAAAGAAGCGTGGGCAAAACAAGTCAGAGAGAAAGGTGCTGACTTGAAACGGGAAGGGGGATGGCATGATCTGGGAAGTGCTAAGCCAGTTGGAGAAGACCCCGAGCCTGTGCCGGCTGAAGGTCCCGAGGCCATCACCGTGGACGACCCCGCGAATGTTGCTGCCGCCGCTTAAGACTTGGCGTATTTCTTCTTTTTCATTGTATCCGGGGTCGGCTCTTGAATGGCCGACCTCCAATTTTGTAATTGGCCTTCCGGCCCTTTGTCAATGAAAAAATACTTTTGTCATTCCGTGCTCGTCTTTCCCTTTCTCGTTGTGAATGAGGCTAGAGCCTTAGCTAACCGCCTCGACGACCTCTAACTTTGCATTTTAGTTTTCGGGCTACTTAACGAAGTTGCCCTTTTTCCTGAGTTATACCTTGGCCTTCTCGGATCTTAGTCATTCCGAGCAAAGGGAGCTCCGAGCTTAGGTTTCCAGAAAATTTTTCTAAGTCCTATAACTCGGATCTTAGAATTGCGAAAGTCGTTACGTTCGGCCTTTAGGGAAATCCCTAGGCATTGAGGTCGGGCCTTAGCCCTTCGAGTAGGATCGGGCTAGGTCTGTTCGTGCCGCTATTTGGGGAGTCCAGTCGGGTTTTCGAACTTGACTTCCGGGTCCTTTGTAGGGAGCGCGGGCTAATAGTCGAATTATCGCCGAAGGTTTCCATGGTTATCGTTCTCGGAATTTACCGAGGTTTCGGTGAGTAAGGCTGGAATCTCTAAAGATCGCCTTAGTATCTGTGTTCGGCTGGTACACTCGCGGCCGGGACCACTTTCTCAGCTAGACGTCGGAGTCTATGTATGGGGGCCGAGTTGGGCCCTAATTTATGAAGACTTTGTACCAGTTGAGACTTGACGAGTGGAGACTTGTCGAACGGAGCATGCATAATGTAGTTAGGAGATCGTGTAATAACCCCAAAATTTTTTTTTTTTTTTATATATATAAAAAGGGATAGAATAGTCCTTTAAAATTGATATAAGGGGTAAAATTGGAAGGAATCAAAAGTTAATGGCATAACTGTAGATATGTTGAAGTGTTAGGGGCAAAATGGGAATTTAATAATATTAAAAAAAAGGGTGAATAGTATCTTGATGTGATTTAATTGGAGGGTTTGAGCTGGCTTTTGGAATGAAACCGAGAGAAAGAGGGAGGGGGGTTCTCAGGCGTGAAACAGAGGAAAGGAAAAGAAGAAAGAAGAAGAGGAAGGGGATTCAAGGAGGAAAGAGATTCCGGTTGCACTTCCAGCTGAAGGGAAAAACGTAGATCTCCTTCCCCTCTACGCAAGGACCTCGATTTCCAAAAAGAAAAAGGTAAATATCCGTCCCTATCTAGTCTTTTGATGACATTAGGCTATACAAAGGGTGGATATAGTCTAGAGGGGTCGGATAAGGGTTGTAGAGGTGGTTAAAAGAGGAAGAATCGGATTTTAACAAATTTTTCCGGCACTACGGAAAAACTGTGTCGAAGTCCCAACTTCGGCGAATTATTTAGGGGGTCAAACGGCCTCCGATGATGATGCATGTTATCTCTTTGGAATCCTCTATGAGTGTAGAATGTTAGGTAAAAATTTCATCAAATTTGGAGTCCTGAAAGTGGATCAAAACCGGGATGAAGTAACCCACTGTCAGTTCGGGTTACTGTTCATCCGGGTGGAAAATAAGGGATTTCATGCCATAATAGGGTATTAAGCCTAGATTAGGCTAAGGGAGACCTTGTACTCGTGCAAGGGAGTCCCTAATACACATAAATGATGAGTTAATTAATAGAAAAAGAAAAAGAGAAAGAAAAGAAAAGATTTAGGGAACAGGGGAGTTGAATCAATTAAAGTTCCCTATGTTATAATTGGCACGTAGATTATAGCCCTGATACAAAACTAAATATATTGTAAATGCATGTATCAGTTGGGCAAGAAGCTAGGGAACAAGAGGAAGAAGTTCCCCACTGCCAGCTGTAGATTTTTGGAGGCGTATCAAGGCTGTGCCAGATTGACAGGTGAGTGGGAGTCATGTACTTTGCACCATGAGCATTCTTAATTCATTTTTATGAATGTCGCCAAGTGTGAATTGATTCCACTTGTGCATATTGACTGATATTGTAGTAGATTCCTCTATAATCTTGATTCTCCATGCTTGATTATTCTGTACATGCATTTGAGAGAACATTGAGAGGAATTACGAGAGGTTGATGAGTAATCAAATTGATTTCGAATTGTGAAATGATTTCTTTTGTAAATTGATTTCATTTCCTCTATTTCAAAGATTTGTAGAGCCCATTTCAGTGGTATATTGAGTTGCATTGTACATCCTTGACCCCTCACTCCCAACCCTGATGTTAGTTTATGATTGGGTCGGAGTCGAGTGAGCGGTAGTCTTGATCATACTCCTTTTTAGTAGAGTATTGGGAGGGTGCATTATGGCATTTATGCATGGCTTGGCAGTATCTGCAGGACACCTATAGTCGATGGGGGTTGAACATCGGCCTTTGTGCACATAGTAGCCTTCTGGGTGGGCGGAGCCCAGTCCCTTCCTAGGGGGGGACACGGCCCTAGGCGTAGGATCGGCCGGTCCTACGACTTATATTCTGCTTGCCGCCGGGCATAGTAAGACCCCGCGAGGTGCAGTATGGCTTTCCGCGGATGTAGAATTCCCGCGAGGTGCCGTTTAGTATGTAGATGTGAGATGGATTTCTGTTCTGGATACTGGCCAGCATTTACATGATCAGTGTGGTATCTTATCCTGCATATGTATGTGACAGTAGGGAGTTGTTGCTGGTTCGCCTGGGGCGTAAAACCCACCTCCCGATAGCTGTCTAGCATTTACATTATCGATATGGTGTCTTATCCTGCATATGCATGTGACAGTGGGGAGTTGTTGCTGGTTCGCCTGGGGCGTAAAACCCACCTCCCGACAGCTGTCTAGTGATGATTTACATATTGGTGTGGTGTCATATTCGATATATGCATATGGCAGTAGGGAGTTGTTGCTGGTTCGCCTGGGGCGTAAAACCCACCTCCCGATAGCTGTCTAGTGATGACTTCAGCATATTGACACCTGATTTGTATGTTCCAGCATTATGATCTGTTGAGCATATTCATGAGTAGCATATATGTTTACTTGATTATTCCATATATGCTTCAGATGAGTTGATATTGATTGTGGTGATATTGATGATTTACTCCATATTCTCTATGTTGAGATCATGTTCATCTTGTTATTGATCTTGAGATTTCATCTCGAGCCATGATTATATTCTGTCTCATGTGCATAGTACTCTCTACTCCACTCACTGAGTATTTATATACTCACTCCCCAGTTTGATGTTTTTGATTGCAGGAATGGTATTGTATAGAGAGGAACAGGATTAGTGGTTGCCTGCTAGCTGTGCCGCTCCATAGTATAGTATAGTATAATGTAGATAGAGGTTTATCCCCTTTTGGTGTATTATAAACCTTCTATTATATATAGTGCATAGTTACAGTCATAGATCCTGTTGTGGATATGGGTTTGACCATGGATGGATTGGGAAGCAGGTATATATATATGTGTGCAGATCAGTTGTGTGCCTGTGATAATGTATTGCTATATATTGTCCAGGTTTATATGTGACAGATTATGTGATTGCTGCTCTGACAGGTAGTGTGTTGTATGTATTGAGATAATCCTGACAGGTCACTATAGGAAAAGTGATCATTTTGTGCATGCATCATGCTAAATTTTTCAAGATTCATTGATGATTGATAGGTAGTAGGGTTCTACGCGGTGGCTGGTGGCCTTATGCCTACCCGCACCCTAGGACCGTCGCGGCGGCCCGCCGGGAACGGGGCGGGGGTCGTGACAAAGCTTGGTATCAGAGCAAAGGTTAAGAAGAGTCCTGTCAGAGTAATAGGATGAGTCAGGATTAAGTATAGGATTATACTATGGAGCATAGGATTTTTCTGTATGTTATTTTATGAGTCATTTACAACTCAGTAAAATATATCATGACTCAGTGTGTAACGACCATCCTCTCTTTTTGACTTTTTTAGAGAGATATAAAGAATACCTCCAAGGAGAGGACCTGCTCGTCCTGGAAGGAAGGAGGATGGAGCCAGATATAGCATTGGATGCGGGTTCTGCACATGTCGAGCCCCAAAGAGAAAAACCTCCTCCTGCTGATAGACGGAGGGTTGATGATCAAGGAGATGTAGGAAGTAGAGATGCATTGATAGAACAGTTACTGGCGGAGAATCAGGCTCTGAGGGAGCAGATTGCTCGGGGGAAATCTCCTGCCCCGTCAGTAGTATCCATCCCACCTCCTGTACCTGTGCCAAGAAGTTTGGCCAGGCGGGCTCTAGATGATGAGGGGATTACTGTACAGGAATTTCTTAGGCTCAGAACCCCGGAGTTTAAGGGGGAAGAAGGTGAAGATCCTCAGAGATTTCTGGAGGAGACTGAAAAGATGATACGGAGACTGCCCTGTTCTGATGCAAGAGCTATAGAACTTGTAGGGCTTACAATGAAGGAAGATGCCTGGGGCTGGTACCAGAGGCACGTGGAGGACAGATTGTACAGTAGGAATCCTCCAACCTGGGAAGAGTTCAGGCAAGCAGTGATGGATGAGTTCTTGTCTCCAGCTGAGAGGAAGAATCGGGCTCTTCAGTTTGAGAGGCTGAAGCAGATGCCCGGAATGAGCGTATCTGAGTACGCTCGTGAGTTCACGAGATTGGGGAAGTATGCTCCTTACATCATCCCCACTGAAGCTGCCAGGATAGAAAGATTCAGGCGGGGTCTGATTTCCCCGCTTTATAATGCAGTACTGGCAGTAGAGGTCCCCACCTTGTCTAGGCTGATTGATAAAGCAAAACAGTGGGAGACCAGAAACAAAGAGGAAAGAGCTGAAAGAGAACAGAAGAAAATGAGTATGGGGAAAGGGCAAAGCAGTAGAAATAGATCTGAGGGAGTAGATCTCTCGGAGGGCCCGACGGAGCAGTCTGTACGCTCAACTCCACCTGCCCCACGTAAGAGGAAATGGAGGGAAAGAGGTCAATCACAAGAAACTTTTCTACCATCAGTACCTCGTCCTCCAGTCACTATAGCCAGAACTGAATCTGGGTTCCAATCATGGCCAGTGTGTGGCATATGTGGGAAGCAGCACCCTGGCAGATGCAGAATGGGCCAGGGAGTGTGCTACAGATGTGGACAGCCGGGTCATTTTGCCAGAGAATGCCTGCAGGGTGCCACCCAGCAGTTTGTGCCTTTGGCATCCTACCCTTCTGTGCAGATGGACAGGCCTAGTAGTATGGGGCCTGTAGGCAGAGGCAGAGGTCAGACACCAGCATCACAGCAGAGTGTTGGACCATCTCAGCCATCAGCTCCAGTAGGTAGAGGGCAAGGAAGGGTGTTCACGGTAAATCCACAAGAGGCACAGGCATTACATGTAGCTGTGACAGGTATGCTCCTCATTGATAAGATTAAAGTTAGAGTATTATTTAATTCTGGAGCTACCCATTCATTTGTGTCCCTTTATTTTGCTAAAAAGTTAGCTAAGGATAAGATATTAATGCATATTTCCTTAGCTATTAGTACATTTGTAGGGGATAGTATAGAAGCGAAGTATGTGTATCCTACCTATGTGGTAGAGATAGAAGGTAAAACACTCCCAATTTATTTGATTTCCAATACCACACCGAGCAGAATATGAAAAGTAAATACACTCACCCCTTTGAGTAAACAGGTAATTTACTCTTTTAAATTCGAGGACGAATTTTATATAAGGAGGGGAGGATGTAATAACCCCAAAATTTTTTTTTTTTTTTATATATATAAAAAGGGATAGAATAGTCCTTTAAAATTGATATAAGGGGTAAAATTGGAAGGAATCAAAAGTTAATGGCATAACTGTAGATATGTTGAAGTGTTAGGGGCAAAATGGGAATTTAATAATATTAAAAAAAAGGGTGAATAGTATCTTGATGTGATTTAATTGGAGGGTTTGAGCTGGCTTTTGGAATGAAACCGAGAGAAAGAGGGAGGGGGGTTCTCAGGCGTGAAACAGAGGAAAGGAAAAGAAGAAAGAAGAAGAGGAAGGGGATTCAAGGAGGAAAGAGATTCCGGTTGCACTTCCAGCTGAAGGGAAAAACGTAGATCTCCTTCCCCTCTACGCAAGGACCTCGATTTCCAAAAAGAAAAAGGTAAATATCCGTCCCTATCTAGTCTTTTGATGACATTAGGCTATACAAAGGGTGGATATAGTCTAGAGGGGTCGGATAAGGGTTGTAGAGGTGGTTAAAAGAGGAAGAATCGGATTTTAACAAATTTTTCCGGCACTACGGAAAAACTGTGTCGAAGTCCCAACTTCGGCGAATTATTTAGGGGGTCAAACGGCCTCCGATGATGATGCATGTTATCTCTTTGGAATCCTCTATGAGTGTAGAATGTTAGGTAAAAATTTCATCAAATTTGGAGTCCTGAAAGTGGATCAAAACCGGGATGAAGTAACCCACTGTCAGTTCGGGTTACTGTTCATCCGGGTGGAAAATAAGGGATTTCATGCCATAATAGGGTATTAAGCCTAGATTAGGCTAAGGGAGACCTTGTACTCGTGCAAGGGAGTCCCTAATACACATAAATGATGAGTTAATTAATAGAAAAAGAAAAAGAGAAAGAAAAGAAAAGATTTAGGGAACAGGGGAGTTGAATCAATTAAAGTTCCCTATGTTATAATTGGCACGTAGATTATAGCCCTGATACAAAACTAAATATATTGTAAATGCATGTATCAGTTGGGCAAGAAGCTAGGGAACAAGAGGAAGAAGTTCCCCACTGCCAGCTGTAGATTTTTGGAGGCGTATCAAGGCTGTGCCAGATTGACAGGTGAGTGGGAGTCATGTACTTTGCACCATGAGCATTCTTAATTCATTTTTATGAATGTCGCCAAGTGTGAATTGATTCCACTTGTGCATATTGACTGATATTGTAGTAGATTCCTCTATAATCTTGATTCTCCATGCTTGATTATTCTGTACATGCATTTGAGAGAACATTGAGAGGAATTACGAGAGGTTGATGAGTAATCAAATTGATTTCGAATTGTGAAATGATTTCTTTTGTAAATTGATTTCATTTCCTCTATTTCAAAGATTTGTAGAGCCCATTTCAGTGGTATATTGAGTTGCATTGTACATCCTTGACCCCTCACTCCCAACCCTGATGTTAGTTTATGATTGGGTCGGAGTCGAGTGAGCGGTAGTCTTGATCATACTCCTTTTTAGTAGAGTATTGGGAGGGTGCATTATGGCATTTATGCATGGCTTGGCAGTATCTGCAGGACACCTATAGTCGATGGGGGTTGAACATCGGCCTTTGTGCACATAGTAGCCTTCTGGGTGGGCGGAGCCCAGTCCCTTCCTAGGGGGGGACACGGCCCTAGGCGTAGGATCGGCCGGTCCTACGACTTATATTCTGCTTGCCGCCGGGCATAGTAAGACCCCGCGAGGTGCAGTATGGCTTTCCGCGGATGTAGAATTCCCGCGAGGTGCCGTTTAGTATGTAGATGTGAGATGGATTTCTGTTCTGGATACTGGCCAGCATTTACATGATCAGTGTGGTATCTTATCCTGCATATGTATGTGACAGTAGGGAGTTGTTGCTGGTTCGCCTGGGGCGTAAAACCCACCTCCCGATAGCTGTCTAGCATTTACATTATCGATATGGTGTCTTATCCTGCATATGCATGTGACAGTGGGGAGTTGTTGCTGGTTCGCCTGGGGCGTAAAACCCACCTCCCGACAGCTGTCTAGTGATGATTTACATATTGGTGTGGTGTCATATTCGATATATGCATATGGCAGTAGGGAGTTGTTGCTGGTTCGCCTGGGGCGTAAAACCCACCTCCCGATAGCTGTCTAGTGATGACTTCAGCATATTGACACCTGATTTGTATGTTCCAGCATTATGATCTGTTGAGCATATTCATGAGTAGCATATATGTTTACTTGATTATTCCATATATGCTTCAGATGAGTTGATATTGATTGTGGTGATATTGATGATTTACTCCATATTCTCTATGTTGAGATCATGTTCATCTTGTTATTGATCTTGAGATTTCATCTCGAGCCATGATTATATTCTGTCTCATGTGCATAGTACTCTCTACTCCACTCACTGAGTATTTATATACTCACTCCCCAGTTTGATGTTTTTGATTGCAGGAATGGTATTGTATAGAGAGGAACAGGATTAGTGGTTGCCTGCTAGCTGTGCCGCTCCATAGTATAGTATAGTATAATGTAGATAGAGGTTTATCCCCTTTTGGTGTATTATAAACCTTCTATTATATATAGTGCATAGTTACAGTCATAGATCCTGTTGTGGATATGGGTTTGACCATGGATGGATTGGGAAGCAGGTATATATATATGTGTGCAGATCAGTTGTGTGCCTGTGATAATGTATTGCTATATATTGTCCAGGTTTATATGTGACAGATTATGTGATTGCTGCTCTGACAGGTAGTGTGTTGTATGTATTGAGATAATCCTGACAGGTCACTATAGGAAAAGTGATCATTTTGTGCATGCATCATGCTAAATTTTTCAAGATTCATTGATGATTGATAGGTAGTAGGGTTCTACGCGGTGGCTGGTGGCCTTATGCCTACCCGCACCCTAGGACCGTCGCGGCGGCCCGCCGGGAACGGGGCGGGGGTCGTGACAGGTCTTAAGCCGATCCATTGGAGTAGCCCGACTTTGGGGCGAGATAGGACTCCAACGTTGGATGATTAGCAGTATGTAGATAAAATTTGACAAGGAGGGCGTCGAGTTAGATGTACCTCTTGCATTCTCAGAGTCGTGCTTCACATGGCGAAGTAGGTTACTTCCCTTCCTCGTCAACCTCCGGAGTCATTTTTGGCTTGTAAGAGGGGGGCTCGGGCTTCTCACGGACCCGACGGCACCCGCCGAAGTTGAGAGGATCCGGGGAGGCTTTATTGATTTGTAGCTCTTTTCGAGGTCGAGGGAGCTTGAGACCCTATGGTCGGACCTCGGGGCGCCCCAACCTTGGTCGAGGGATCTTGCGTCAGGTCGGCGGGTCTGTGGGCGCTCTACCGAAGTAGGATGCGCGCTAGCTCAGTGGCAGAGCTCTGCTTCAGAAAGTATTGTCCGCTCCGGGGATCGAGGATCGTCGACCGCTCCCGGGGGTCCACTTTGTGGCGCCCCGGGTGGAACCACCCTTTCCACCCCTCACGGCTTCGTCCCGAGGTCGAGGGAGTTTGGGACTCTACGGTCGACCCTCGGGGCATCCCGACCTTAATCGAGGGATCGTTCATCAGGTCGGTGGGTCTGGGCACGCTCTACCGACCTGCGACGCTTTCCGAGGTCGAGGGAGTCTGGTTCTCTACGGTCGACCCTCGGAGCATCCCGACCTTAGTCGAGGAATCGTTCGTCAGGTCGGTGGGTCTGGGCACGCCCTACCGACCTGCGACGCTTCCCGAGGTCGAGGGAGTCTGGTTCTCTACAGTCGACCCTCGGGGCATCCCGACCTTAGTCGAGGAATCGTTCGTCAGGCCGGTGGGTCTGGGCACGCTCTACCGACCTGCGACGCTTCCCGAGGTCGAGGGAGTCTGGTTCTCTACGGTCGACCCTCGGGGCATCCCGACCTTAGTCGAGGAGGCGCTACGGGGGGCTGCGAAGGTACTACCCCGTTGTTGGTGTTGAGCGCCACGGAGGGCCGCGAAGGTACTACCCCGTCTTCCCGAAGTGTCGAGGGGTCTGGGCACGCACTGTCGACACTCGGGGCATCTCAACCTTAGTCGAGGAATCGTTCGTCAGGTTGGTGGGTCTGGGCGCGCTCTACCGACCTGCGACGCTTCCCGAGGTCGAGGGAGTCTGGTTCTCTACGGTCGACCCTCGGGGCATCCCGACCTTAGTCGAGGAGGCGCTACGGGGGGCTGCGAAGGTACTACCCCGTCTTCCCGAAGTGTCGAGGGGTCTGGGCACGCACTGTCGACACTCGGGGCATCTCGACCTTAGTCGAGGGAATCTTGCGCCAGTCGACGTTTCATCGTCCTGCGATACTTCTCGAGGTCGAGGGAGTTTGGGACTCTACGGTCGAGCCTCGAGGCATCCCGATTTTGGCCGGAGAATCTGAGGATCACAGGCGACCCGTTATTAGAAGAGAATTACAGTCATCAAGATGAGAGAATTATTTGCAAAAAGGAAGCTGAGTCCACTGTCCTGATTGTCTTGAACCCCTAGGGGTTTCATTGGTGGTACATTCGTAGATTCTCGGAGTTCCAGCTTCGCGGGATCAGAGTCCCCTCCAGGGACTTCAATTTGTACGCCCCTGGTCGTTGTACCCGGGCGATTTGATACGGCCCTTCCCAATTCGAGGCGAGCTTTCCTTGCTCGATCGGTTGAGAAGCCTCGGCTCTCCTGAGAACGAGGTCCCCTATTTTGAAAAGCTTGGGCTTGACTCTGGAGTTATAGTATTGGGCCGTTCGCTGTTGGTATCTTGCCATACGAATCCGGGCGACCTCTCGTGTCTCTTCAACGAGGTCCAAATTGCTCCTGAGCTGGGAGGAATTGGTGTCAGGGTCGTAGTGCTCCACCCTCGGAGAAGGAAGGCCGATCTCTAGCGGGATGACGGCTTCAGTGCCGTATGCTAGGTTGAAGGGGGTCTCTCCCGTGGGCAGTCGGAAAGTAGTCCGGTACGCCCAAAGGACATTGTACAAGTCCTCGACCCACTGTCCTTTGGACCGATCAAGCCTAGCCTTGAGTCCCCGCAAAATGGTACGGTTAGTTACCTCAGTCTCCCCGTTTGTCTGGGGATGGGCAACCGAGGTAAAACGGTGATCAATGCCGAGCTCAGAGCAAAATTTCCTGAAATGGACATTATCGAATTGCCGGCCATTGTCGGATATAAGGATATGGGGTAGTCTGAATCTGCAAATTATGGATTTCCACACGAAGTCCCGCATCTTTTGTTCAGTGATCCGGGCGACAGGTTCGGCCTCGACCCATTTGGTGAAGTAGTCGATGGAGACGATCAGGAACTTTCTTTGTCCGGAGGCTAGGGAAAAGGGCCCCAGGATGTCGATCCCCCATTGGGCAAACGGCCAGGGGGCGATGATGGAAGTCAGCAGGGCCGAAGGTCGGCGCTGGATATTGGCGTTTCGTTGACACCGATCGCACTTCCGGACGAAATCCGTCGCATCCTTCTGGAGTGTGGGCCAGTAATATCCTTGCCGCAGAATCTTATGGGCCAGTGCCCGACCCCCCAGGTGATTCTCGCAGATCCCTTCATGGAGCTCTCGGAGGGCATAGTCCGCCTCGGAGGGGCGGAGGCATCTGAGAAGGGGAGACGTAAATGATTGTCGATAGAGCCTATTCTCGTACAAGACATACCGGGGGGCTTGGCGCTTGATTCGGCGAGCCTCCGTCTCGTCATGAGGTAGGGTCCCGTCTTGGAGGTAGCAGACGAGCCCATCGATCCAGCTTGGCTCGGAATCGATGCACATGGTGGGCTCGGATTCCTCCGTGCTGGGGATCTGAAGATACTCGAGCGTTGTTCCCTTGGAAAGCTCGCTCATGCGGGAGGTTGCCAATTTGGACAGCTGGTCTGCCCTGAAGTTTTCCGCCCTGGGAATGTACTGAATATTGAAAGAATTCAGGGCAGACGTGAGTTTCCGCACCTTTTGGAGATACTTTTGCATGGATGGCTCTTTAGCTTCAAAGTCTCCTTGGATCTGGTTCACCACCAGCTGGGAGTCGCTGAAGGCCGTCAGATCTTCCACTTTCAGTTCTTTCGCCAGCTTGAGCCCGGCGATGAGAGCCTCATACTCGGCCTCGTTGTTCGAGGCCGGGAATTCGAGGCGCAAGGCTTGCTCGGCCACCACTCCGTCTGGACTGGTGAGAATGAGTCCGGCTCCGCTACCCCCCGAGGTTGAAGACCCGTCCGAGTGCAGGACCCATGGCTGCCTCGGGGCTTCCTCCGCGGATACGGGTGGCAACTCGGGGTCGTCCGGCAGGGTACACTCCACGATGAAGTCGGTGAGTATCTGGGCCTTGATAGCCGGCCTGGGCCGATATTCGAGGTCGAATTTTCCGAGCTCGACCGCCCATTTGGCGATCATCCCCGCACGATCCGACCTTTGCAATATTTGCTTCATAGGCTGGTCGGTCAATATAGCTATTGTGTGGGCTTGGAAGTAGGGCCTGAGTCTCCGAGCCGAGATGATGAGAGCGAAGATGGTCTTCTCAAGTTTAGAATATCGGGTCTCAGCATCCCTGAGAACCCGGCTGGTGTAATAGACCGGCTTTTGGAGCTCGGACGAGGACTGAGCTCACTGCAGCTGGGGAGACGGCTAGGTATAAATAAAGGATCTCGCCCTTCTGGGGCTTGGTGAGCAGCGGGGGAGAGGCCAGAAGGCTCCGGAGCTCTTCAAAGGCTCGCTGGCATTCTTCTGACCACCGGAAGTCTTTCGGCCGTTTGAGGCTCTTGAAGAAAGGGAGGCAGCGCTCGGCTGACCGAGAGACGAACCTTCCCAAGGCGGCGACTCGTCCTACGAGCCGCTGCACCTCCTTAACTGTCTTCGGAGGCGACATCTCTTGCAGTGCCCGGATTTTCTCCGGGTTGGCTTCAATTCCGCGCTGGGTCACTATGAAACCCAGTAACTTGTCCGAGGTGACCCCGAACGCACACTTCGCCGGGTTGAGCTTCATTTGGTATCTCCTGAGCTTGGTGAATGTCTCGTTGAGATCGGCTATGTGGTGTTCCGCCGCTCGGCTTTTTACCAGCATGTCGTCCACGTAGACTTCCATATTTCGGCCGATCTGATCTTTGAAAATTTGGCTGACCAGCCTCTGATAGGTGGCTCCAGCATTCTTCAGGCCGAAGGGCATCACCTTGTAGCAGTAGGTGCCCTTGTCGGTGATGAAAGCCGTCTTCTCCTCATCTTCCGGCGCCATTCGGATTTGATTATACCCTGAAAAGGCGTCCATAAAAGTTAGTAGTTGATGCCCTGAAGTGGAGTCGACGAGCTGGTCGATGCTTGGGAGGGGGAAGCTGTCTTTTGGGCAAGCCTTGTTCAGGTCGGTGTAGTCCACGCACATGCGCCATTTTTCGTTGGCCTTCTTGACGAGGACTACGTTGGCGAGCCAGTCCGGGTAGGAGACCTCCCGGATGAAGCCGGCTCCGAGGAGTTTGTCCACCTCCTCGGCCGCAGCTCGTTGCCGTTCCGGGGCGGAGCCTCTTTTCTTCTGCTTTACAGGCCTGCTAGTTGGTTTCACCTGGAGTCGGTGGACCATGACCTCGGGGTCAATTCCCGGCACGTCCGCCGGCGACCAGGCGAAGACGTCAGCATTGTCCCGCAGGAAGCTGACGAGGCGATCCCTCTCGCGGGCGCTCAGGCCGGAGCCGACCTGCACAGTTAGCTCGGGGAGATTTTGTTGTAGTGGAACTTGAATAAGAAGCTCACCGGGCTCTACTTGCTTCTTCCAGAGGGTGTCCCTCGCATCGAGGGTTTCTATGGGCAATGAGGGGCCCGTTGGCTGAATTGTCGCCTCGGTCGGTTGCTTTACTCCGTGGGCCGCCGTGTAGCATTGCTTGGCGACCAGCTGGTCTCCGCGGACCTCGCCTACTCCTTGGCCGGTGGGGAACCGCATAAGCAGATGGCGGGTTGAAACCACGGCTCGAAGGGCGTTTAGCCCTGGCCGCCCAAGGATGGCGTTGTAGACCGAGGGCAGACGGATCACCAGGAAGTCCGTCCTCACAGTGCTCTCTCGGGGAGCGAGGCCAACTGTGACAAGGAAGCTGGCCTCACCTTCAACCGGGACCGAATCTCCGGTGAACCCGACCAGCGGGGCGTTGATTCTCCGGAGATGTCCTTCTGTCAACCCCATTTTTTGGTAGGCATGATAATACAAAATGTTGGCTGAGCTTCCATTGTCAACTAGGACACGCTTTACATCAAACCTATTTACAATCATTGAGATGACCACAGCGTCATCGTGAGGGGTCTCAACCCCTTCTAAGTCCTCGTCCGAGAACGAGATGACTTCATCAGTGCGTAGGCGCTTCGGGGGTGCTCCCTGGGCGGCCGTTCCTGCCGAGGCCCTCCCAATCATGTTGATGGTGCCGGCAATGGGCCTGTTGTCGTCCGGATTTTCCGACGGTATGGTATTCTCCGCCGGCCTCCTTTCTTCACGTCGGTTCCTCACGAACCGGTTGAGTACTCCCCGACGGATGAGCGCTTCTATCTCGTCCCTGAGCTGGAAGCAGTCCTCCGTGTCGTGCCCACGATCTCGGTGGAAGCGACAATACTTTCTGGGATTACGGGGAATTTCCGTGTCTCGCATAGGAGGCGGGGGTCGGAAAAAGTCCCGACCCTCGATTTCCATCAGGATCTCGGCCCGGGGAGCATTGATGGGTGTGTAGTTCTCGTACCTCCCTGGGTACGTCCGAGGCCGTAGCGGGGACCTCGGTCGGGGAGGTGTCCTTTGCTGAGGTCGCCCCTGCTGACGGGGCGGGCTCCTTAATCGGAGGAGATTCTTTTCATGGCCGGGGGATCGGCTCCTCTGTCAGCCGCGCTCCTCGCGGCGTTTCTTCTGCTTCTTTGAGGCGGGCTCAATTGCTCCCCGCCTAGAGGCGACTGCCTCCTCGGCCTTGGCATACTTCCGGGCCCGGGCCAACATCTCAGTGAAGTCGGCCGGGAAGCTCTTCTCGATAGAGAAGAGGAATCGGTAGGAGCGAACCCCAGTCTTTAGAGCCGACATGGCTATCGACTGGTCTAGCTCGCGAACCTCCCACGTGGCGGCGGTGAAGCGGTCCAGGTACTCCTTGAGGGACTCCCCCTCTTTCTGTTTGATGTCGAGGAGGGAGTCTGACGTCCGTCGCTGGCGCCGGCTGGCAGCAAAGTTGGTGGCGAACTGCCTGCCGAGTTGCTCAAAAGAGGACACCGTGTTCGGCTTCAGTCCAGAAAACCAAAGCCGAGCGGTCCCTCGGAGGGTTGCTGGGAAGGCCTTGCAAAGTATGGCCTCCGAGGACCTCTGTAGGGCCATGAGGGCCCGATAGCTCTCCAAGTGGTCGAGAGGGTCGGTGATTCCGCTGTAGGGCTCCACCTGAGGCATTTTGAACCTCGCGGGAACCGGCTCATTCTCGATTTGGCAGGAAAAGGGGGACTTGGTAGTGAACTCAAAGTCTCCCTCTTGCCTCGCCTTCTTGCTGTGGAGCGCCGCAATCTGGCGCTCCAGATGCTCAACTTTTCGGTCGAGCTCCCCCGCCCGCGGAATTGTTGCCGTGGTTTGCACCGGCTCATGGCGGTCCGGGGCTGACTCAGCCTCAGAAGGCTGGAGTCTTCTGTTGAGATCTTCCCCCGGTAGCTCTCTCTGGGGGGAAGTCCGTTCTTCGGTATTGGCTCTGGAGGAGCCATGTAGATTCTGGCCGGGGAAAACCGGGCCGTTGGGAAGAAATTCCGGCGGGACCTGGGCCCGCGGGGGAAGCGTTGGTAAAGCTTCCTCGCGTCGCAGGCCCTGAACGGCGGCGGCCAGGGCCTGGACTTGCTGTACTAAGGCATTGAACTGTTCCGGCTGGACTTGAGGAACTGGGTCAGCCGGAGTTGGAGAATTCTGGACGGAGCATCCAGGACTTTGCGGGGGACGCCGGGAGACGTTGGAGGCTCCCTTACTTCTCAACTTCATGACTGCTACTCGGGCCCTTCCTCTAGCGCCAACTGTTGCTGGAAATTGGACCCGGGGGCAATCTTCGGTCGAGGAGAGGGAGCGGCGAGTCACCACGGCGGGGCGGCGACCAGTCGGCGGGCGGCGTCCTCCGTTTGGGGTGGCCGGGGAGAGGGAGCAGGAGGTCCTCACGGCGGGGCAGCGATCCGTCAGCAGGCGGCGTCCTCCGTCTGGGTGCCTGCAGACAAACCGGTGGCCGGGTTTTCCGGCGCCGGCCCTCCGACGCTCAAGTCAGGGAGGGGGCAAATAGTGTAAGGAGGAGATGAACAGTGTTTGTAGGGCACGGAATTTCCCCACCCCCCCACCTGAGAAGCTAAGGCTCCCTTTTATAGGTGGGGGTCGGTTTACCTGTGATGTAACAGGGCGAGGCCATAGCACGGCTCGGCATGTGGCTCAGGTCGGCGCACGGTCAGGCGAATCATTGTGCTGATGTCGGCGGTGAGGGCGTCGTACGACCCGAACCGGTACGCTACCAGGCGAATTATTGCATTAGTGTCGGAGGTACGGCCGAGATCAGAGACTTATCAGGATTGACCAGACTCTGCTGGGCTAATCTTGCCGTGGAGAGTTGAGAGTCCGTAGATGACAGGAGCCATACGCATTAAATGTGGAGTAAGCCGGAGATCCGCATTAATTGTTGAGTGAACTGGAGGTTTACAGTGGCCATGCGCAATAAATGCTGAAGCAGTGGCAGGGTATGGTCCTCAGTTGGACCTCGGAGGAGTACGGCCGTAGTAGGTGGCTGACAAGGGTAGACCTTGAGCATCAAGATTTTCCTAGGTCGGAAGTCTCGAGGTCGGATGTCTTGGGGTCGGGCCTTCCGAGGTCGGACGCCGACTTCGGCTGTTCAGGGTCGGCGATTGTGCGGCTTCTTGGGGGCATTCGTGTCACTTGGGGAAAAATCTTATTCCCCCAACATGTTCATTGGAGAAATAGTTCATATACTGCAAGGCCCATGGTCATGTGTTCCCTTTCTCTGTTTTACTCAATTATGCTTTGCTTAATGGGAATTCTTGACATGGGATGAAAAGGTACTACTTAACAAGTATGCTGAGCTTAGTTGCTATGTGTAAGGGCTTTGCTTATGTTTGGTGTGCTGGGAGCAGTATTAGATATTTCGATGCAGTGCTTTTGTGGAGACATGTATGGCAAATTTATCATTTTGTTTCTGCATAGAGACTTTGAGATTCTCTAATCCTCATATTATTCCAACAATGAAATGTGTGATGGCCTTACCACCTTTTTGTATAGAAAATATCCATAGTCATGTAGCCTCTTAGATGTCAAGTAGAATTAATAAGCTGACTGGTGTGTTAAATTCATAAAATTTAAAGCTTCAATTTGTAATGTTAATAGCCATGAGTGAGATGGTATGTGGATAGAAGGAAAAGAGGTGAGGGGAAGGAGATCATGACCTAATGCCCGTTGCCTATCTATGTCCCACATCTATTTTACCTAAAAGAGCCAAGTCAAAGTAGGCAAAAGAGGATGGGATGGGCAGTTGGGGCATGGGATCAATGGGAAGGACAACAGATTGGATGAAATCGTTGGATTTTCCCTTCTTCATGTTAATAGTTAGGATATGCATGCACATTGAGATGAAAGGTATAAAATAGAACAATATGTGCTTCATGAATACTTGCACATACAGGTAAAGTTTGCATTCTAAAAAATGACACCAATTAGACTAAATTTAATAAAGAACAATATAAAAAATAATATATCTCATCTCAACTTTTTATTATCTAAATTACAAAAATTTTCTAAAGCCCTGGATATAGAAAATTCGGACACATAATCATGACCCACTGTTTGTATTTTGTTCATCAAGGGACAATTGAAATATGATGAGAGGCATAATAGATTTTTTCTATAGTAATTTAAAAAATGCTACTTTATTTAAGATTATTGAATGATATTAATAAATCTTACTTTTGAATAATAAAAGTTGACTACATTGTTTTTTTTATTTGGTTTAGCCTTTGAGTCCTATTCAGAAATTTGTTAAAAGAAAATTACAAAACATGTTAAGTACATAAAAAACAAAAATAATATTCAATTCCAAATAAAAGCACTTGAAATGCTCTTGCCAAGCTACTAGGATGCCACCTAAACAAATCAATCTCATCTAACTCAATTGGCTATGAATGACTTTCATCGTGAGGTTGATTTTTATCAAGTGGATTTGAGTTAAGAAAAGAAGAAACGAATGAGATCTGATATAGGATGAGACGATCCAAATAGTTTATAAACATACAGATGATTAGATCGTCTCTGCTCCTGCCACGATATTTACATATTTAGATGCTACTACCATACTATCAATATTATTAGCGGCTAAAAAAGAAAAGTACTCGTATCCAAGATCAGGGATTCTTTGCAATAAAAAAAGTGCACACAAACAAGCCTAGGGAATTGAAATTCACTTCTGACCAATTGGTTGTTTAGTTATGGGGAAGCTCAGTTGAATATAGTTAATAGGGTTATCTCTATAAAGCAAAGATATGATCCTAAGTAGCAAATAATTATAGAAAAGGAGAAGGATGGAGATTTGTAACTGGCGATTTTATTTTTTGGCACCTTTTCAATATGTGACAGCTGCGATATACTTGATTAAATCTTACGGCGTATATTTATTTTGAACAACAATGTACTTTTGGGTCAGGGCTTGGGTTTGGGTCCGAGCGCTGCCGAATAAACGAAATAAAACCCTTCTCTTCCCCCGGCGAGGGCCCTCTCCGCCCGCTCTATTCCTAGATTCAAAACACCCCATCTCCCTCCCAATCCGCGATAGAGGGAGAGAGATGAGCCGGTTGATGGGCGGGGGGAGCACGAAGGAGGGCGGAGGTGGGTTGTTCGACCTGACCCCGCACAAGATCGCTGTGTGCCATCTCATCCAGCTCTTCGCCCCGCCCGCCCAGCAGGCCGTGCCCTTCCCCTTCCACTCCGTCGCCCACCACAACCGCCTCGGCCTCTTTCTCTTCTCCCTCATCCGGGTTCGCTCCCTTTCCATCCTTCCCTTCTCTTTCCCTTCTTTTTTTTAATTACAGTTTCTTGCCGTGAGTTGATCTTGCTTCCTCTTTCCGGTTACGGTCATTGCGGTAGGGTTCTCATCTTGTTTGTTTCGGGAATGAATTCGCTTCTTCTTTCCACGGGCATCAAGCGATTACTTATAATTAGGAAAAGTTAGGCAAGAGAGAGGGGGGGAGAGGGATGAATCGAGTGATTTCATCTGGAGTTTGGTTTCGATGTTGGGGTTGCATCAGTTCTTGGCTTGATCAAGAAGTGAAATCTCGCTGCCACTGATGTTTTGGGGCACCATCAACAGTTTCTTTAATTATAGGGGAACAAAGTCTTGGTATTGTGAACTTTGACATCTTTTTGTTGTTTATGCAAGCATGATTTTGCTCTAATTTCACGGGTTGGTAGTTTGTCAAAACTAGAGGATTTTGGGCTTCGTAGAATAGGAGCTCTAAGCCTACTCAAAACCCTGATCATCTTCACTTTTCATCATATGTTTTATCCTTTTTGCATTGTTTTATTTTGACGGTTCATAGCTTGTGATTGAAGTATTTCTTTCTTTTATACGTGTATTATAAGACCCTTGCTTTTGCAAGGTTTCATCTCATAGCTTTGAGGAGTTTTTGCCTTGGAGTGCTCGGCCTCTGCAACAATTTCCACAACGCAAGTACGCAACACATGTGCACAAAAAAAGGGAAAAAGAACGTTGAAATCCTTTTGATAGCTATAACTTTACAGTCTCAATCTTTAAAGCTGGGTTTTCAGAAGAAAATGCTAGGGTTTTTTGAATTATTCTTCTGATTTTATTCTCATCAATTCAAGCAACATTTCTGAAGTAAACCAATTTAAGATGTGCGGACTAGTTATATATCATATATGTATCCACTATTTCTGGAGCACAGCAATTATATTTGTTCAGCTACACTTCTATATGTTTGTTAATGTATTATTATAAATAACTTCCCTTCTTTCCATCCCATAATATTATTCCATGTATTGACTTAATTTTTCAGTGCATATGCGATTCTGTCATTCTTGCTTTGCCATCCATATATTTTGTCGCCAATATTTTAAACTTCTTGTCAAATAAGCTGTGTTCTGTTTCCCTTTCTTTTGTAGTCTTGTGATGATTTCGTGGAACCTCCTTTAGAAGAACTTATAAATCAGCTAAAGGCAGTTGGCGGTTTAGTCAGTGATTGGCTAAGTGAACATTTGATGAACAGCCTCTCAGCACTATCTTCTCCAGATGATTTGTTTAACTTTTTTGAAAAGCTGCGAGGTAAAACATAAATACATGTACATGTACACATGGTGTATGCGTGTATGTAGGCATATCAAATTGCTTTATTAGTTTTACTGCCGGACAACTAATCATAAGATGTTGATCAGGTGTCCTTGCAGCCCCTGAAGGTGCAAATTTGGAAGATGATCAAATCTTGCTGGATCCTAACAGTCAACTTGGAGTATATTTGCGTTGTTGTATATTGGCTTTCAATCTATTATCCTTTGAGGTTTTAGCCATTTTACTGTTTCTCTTGAACTATTTATGTCGAACTATCTTGATATACTTGAATGGTGATGTTTCAATTAATTATAAATATAGTGTTTAACTTTTGTTGCTAGTAAGTGTCAAGCATTGCACCTTTTTACATTGTCTGGTTGCTAATAATTTCTACTGATTGCATGTCCCTGGATGTATCATGTCCTGGACTTTCTTCCTCCAAATTTCTGTTCTTTTCTTGGTGTCAGACTTGCCAAATTAGATCTAGACAATTACTGGAATGCCGTACTGATTCTTACTTGTTTTTCTTGTAGAGGTCTATGGGAATTTGTGAACTCATGAGAGTGGGTAATTTTGTTTACTTCTTTTTAACATTTCTCTTTTCCCTGTACTTCACTTGCTGTCTTTCACTGGCTCGAAGTTCAAATGACATTAGAGTCTCTGTAGTCAATAGTGATCATATTGTCGGCATATTATAGAGGGATGCGATGCTGCATATTAAGTGCATCATGAAGAAAGTATGATCTCAAAGTCAACATTAAGGACAGTATATGCCATATTGTCATAAATTCTCAAAGCAAGAATGAGGAGCATAACTGATCTTTTTTAGCGTGCACATTGTAGGCAACAATTCTCAAGAGTACTATCATTAACTATGATGAACATATAGTATGAGGATTTTGATGCCACTAATAGAGTGCATCATGAAGAGAGCATAATCTTGAAGTAAACATTGAGGATATGTCGTAATTTTTTAACCAAGCATGAGGGTCATGAGGATCATTCTTGGGCTTATAGCTTGTAAGCAAAGGCAACATTGTTCAATAGAGAGAAGGCGAGAATGACTTTTTTACATGTATATCTCCTTTTGATGGCTACCCATCACGAATGGCATCCTTTATGATCGTTCAATAAAGGCTGATCCTTATGCAACCATAACTATGATTAGAGCAATTATGAGATCTTCTTCAAAGTGGCAAAGGTCTTGGAGGAGTCGTTGACAGAATCCTAGGTGAATCCACTAAAGCAATTAGAACCACCCTCGAAGTAAGTATGGCCAATTTTTGTATGACCTGTTTAAGCTGAACCTGACCCTACTAAGGGTTTTAAATTGGTCGGTTGAGTACCAATCGACTCCCATCGACCTAATTTTAATTGTGTCGAGTTTGGTAATCCATTAGGTTGTGATATTTCCCATGCCATATTCTTGAATGCATGAATGCTGCGGATGGTTAGATATGTTCCTTTATATATAATTAGAATTATTTGTTATTTGTAGATTTTTTTTGTTGAAGGTGCACTCTCTTTCTGTCTCTTTCTAAACATTATTTAGAGTGAATAGACAAGGGAAATATGTCTATACAAAAGGGTATTGTATTTATCAGTTCTTTAAGTATCAGGCAAAAGAAAAAGTAATGTTGCTTAGAGTCACTCAAAAAATAAATGTTTTAGTCTTTTGTTCATGTGGTGTTTAGAAGCATATTCATGATTCTTATAAAGCATAAATAATCAGGGAGGAGATTTAGGAGTTCAAATACAAAGAAAGAAATGACTACAACAAGATTTGTCAATATTGGTTTTGGTACATGTACTGGTAACATGTCGGTACAATGTCAATATGGATTGGTTCGGAATATCGATAGTTACCCCCCCCCCCCCCCTCTCCCAAAAAAAACCTGATTATTTGTTTTGGTACTGGTATTGTGTGGTATGCCCAGTATGGTGAAGCCTGCACCGAAATACTAGTGGTTTGCTACGACTATTTAGGTTACATACCAATGAGAGAAGACATTGAATGGAGTATAAAGTATGTGTTATTTACTGCATATGTGGTGAATTTGTCTGTGTCTCTTTAGGTGTAAGTTGAGGCTTTTGTCCCTCTTGCTAATATTATACCATAGAACTAGTTGGTGATGCCCCTCTTATTTCCCTCAAAAAACTGGTTCAATCCCCTCCATGTGGTCTTCACAAGTACATTAGTGAAATTCAAATAATAGATTATTTATAAGAGAAGATTTCTCAGAATTCAGGCACAAAGAAAGAAAACAGTTAGACTACTACTAGTCCTTCATCTACTTTTTGTTATGTGTTGACGAGATACAATGAGAAAGGACTGTGAATGTTACATTGTTAATTAAAATATTTGGGATAGAGGAGATGGATTATTATGCTCCATTGCCGAGAAATGATGAAAAAATGTGAGTAAATGAGAACAAAAGAAAATAAAAATGTGAATATCTGATGATTGGTTGCTTTGAGAAAACTTGAAGAAGCACTAAGCAAAGTAGCCTCTTAAGTTAAGTGGGAAGTGGTGTTAGTTTTGTGCTACAGTAATAGTTGTAGCAGGGTTTGGTGGCATTTGTGGCAAAAATGGCGGTGAGAACAATATCTTTGCTTGAAGTAACAATATGAAAAATTAACGGTGATGGTAACAATGATGGTGGTTGTAATGGCTGGCTGGTGGTAAAGATGGCAATGGTGGGTAAAATTAGCCTTTGTATTTGTGGTATATATCCATCAGCTACAAATTATTATCTCATGCCTTTATTGGACAAATGTGAACTTTATTTAATCATTTATTTTTTGCTTACCAAATTTATTGTTATCCTGGAGTGTGTATGAACTTGTATTCATGTCTATCCAAGACTGACTCATGATGCTATAAATTTTCAATGTATTTCTTTTCCCCATCCTGTTAAGATTTATAAGCTTTGATGATATTGTAGCTTTTGTATTGGATTTGATTGTTTGAATTGCATAAATACTGAATGGAGTTCACTTTCTTGTATAAGCCAATTACTATTGGAAAGTTCGCTTTTTTCATGTCTAAACATTGTTGGAATTGGTTGATTTGTAATAATGGGCAATGTTAATTGAGAAACAAATTATAACTGTTCACTGCTGGTGCATTGGTGAGGCAGTGTCTCTGTCTGTGAAGTTTTAGTGAGGCATTCCCTTTGTTGGTTGAGAACTGTACCACAATCATTCAGGGTGTGCTGAACTTTAGAGTATCATATGACACTCGTTATTTGTCCTATAATCAAGAAATGAATGGCTACGTCAGTCAGTAAATATAAGCCCAGGAGAGAATTTTAAGTCGCAAGTTCAATATTAGGTCAGTCAGCTAATATTCCATTTAATCTGATGCATATTTACTTGTTTATTTTCACTTGATATATTTTTTTTACTTTTTTTAATCTCTCTTTTGAATTTTATATATTCCCTATAAGATTTTGTAGTTAAACTTATGTGTCTATTGAAAGCTTCCATGTTTCACAGCATAGTCTTTTATACACAAAATATCAAAGACCTTACATTTTGTTCTTGGGAAAACATGTAGGGTGTCTGCCATCTTTTGACTACTATAGGGGCATATTGTAATGCAAGTGATGCTGCATATGAGTTACCTGAAGATGATGATTTTAATAATGGATCAGAATTGCATGAATTGCTGGAGGATGCAGACCTAGACCTTGGAACTGTTGAATTTCATAAGTATGAGCATAATTTTGAAGCTGAGACACGCTCTGGAGAATGTTCTTCGCTCCATCTTCATGCACCTAGGTCTCTTTACAGTCTCGTTGAAGGTATAATATATTTAATCTTAATGGGGAATGCAAGCCTTTTTATGTTCTAGCAAAATTATAACTATTCAATGTGAAAATGCTGGCAGAAACATGTGAACTATTATTATTACTTTACGAGGCAAAGCTCTGAAAGAAACATGTGAACTATTATTATTACTTTATGACGCAAAAAGCTCTGAATGAGCATATCTGACTTCTGGTATGCTTTACCGGATTTCTTTGTGCTGCTCATGCGTTCTGGCTATTAGTCTTTGAGCAGGTGGGTTAATTGTTGTTGTTGAAGTGAATGTAGGGATATGTATACCTGAGCTGTCAGTGGCAGCAAGGTTTCAAATATTGCCAGAATGGGATGATATGAATGGTACCATACCGTTTGACAGCCCCATTCCGGCAGATTTTCAACACCGTAACCGTACACCATGTATCAGTATGGGGTGCACTCTCTACCATGCGTCGGTACCCGCTACTATATCCCAATCTGGCGAAAAATGGTACTAGGTCAGGTAATGGTATTTGAAACCTTGAGCTGCAGAAATATCATTATACTTTTCATCATTTCCAACTGCGGGGGCAAATTATCTCTCTTTTTAAAAGAATGGAAAGAACAAAAATATGACAAAAAAATGGATGTCATTCTCTTTGTACTCAAGTCTATTATTCAGAAATTTATAACTTTTAGATTATAATTTTAATGAAGGATTTCTTTACCCTATAAATATTTTGAGAAATGATGTAAGACTGTCGAGGGGAACACAAAATTAAAGTTGATAAAGTTTTTGCAAGGATTTGCTAGACTTTTATGTTTAGACCTGACTTTTGAGTAAAAGCAAACTAGAAAGGTTATCTTCTTGAAGAGAATAGGTAATAGATGATTATTATCTAACCTAAGTTTTAAGATTTTAGGGCTTAATTCGGGTTAAGCATTTGTCAGTGGAACAATTGTAATCAAGAATTTGCTGGATTTTCCTATGAAAAATTTGAGTTATATGTGACATGAAATATCTATGGGAAATAAAAGTATGTTTTTGATTTAAGAACAATTAGATGAAAGCCAGGTTATAACTAGGTAAAAAAATGAAGAAAAAGGGTAAAGGGAAGTGGAAGGAAATGTTGGACTCTCTCTTGGACCGAGGAATTATACCTAGGGTTCGACGTGTCATGCCTCTGTTGCGGAATCACCTACAAGAGAAAAAGCCAAATGCTGCACTCCTTTCTTCATTAATCAATTATCTGAATCTATCTATTAAATAAAACCCTAAAACCCCTATTGATAACTAACAGAAACACTAACATTTTTTCCTCAATTCCAAATCTAACCCTCATGAAGTGTGGTTATCGTTTAGGGTTACCGTAGCATGAACAGTGTTATACGAACAGTACCACTATAGTAAATATGCCAAAGTTGTCAAATAAGTTCTAAGATCTTTTAATCTTGATACTTGATCCAAACTAACCAATTAAAAACTAAAATAACGAGAAATAAAATAAAATACACTAAATTGTCAACTAAAATAATATCTATTTGGAAATCCCTAAATCTTGCTTCCATTTGAATGCATCATGACACAACCTTGGGTATCTATCAAGTATTTTATAGAATTGGTACAAGATGCATTGGGTTATTGTGTGCTGAATGCAATATTTTCATGGTTCAAAAGAGGTCAAGATTATGTAAGTACTAGTTTGTTAGACTGCTTAGGTTATGTAATATGTTATGCAGAATATGTTTCAATTGTTCAAACTTCTGAATAATTTACAGCCCCCCTCCATCCAATGATAGAGAAAGAGAGGTTATGTTGGCAATTTTCCCCATGTCGAAGCACATCTTGGGTACATCTGAAATGCTTTTATGACAGGCCCACAGTTGTCTGTATTGTCAATCTTTCATGGCAAAGGACTGTATGAGAGAGAGAGGGGGGGGGGGGAGAGAGAGAGAAACTTGGAAGCAGAGAGGGAGAGAGAGAAATTTGGAAGCTGTTAGCTGTGAAATCAGTGCATGGTGGTAGGCACACAATTTCCTTGCTGATCTAGGTGCTTTGACATGCATCCAAATCTAACTCTTGCATCTATGTCCTTGCACTGCAATACCATTGGTTGAATGGAATGTCATCCGAAGATAGCTATATGTAATATTTCATGGTGCGGAAATTCCATGCAATTGTGATATTGCGTCAGAAACTGCATCCAATATTTATTAAATATGTTTTTATAATTTTAAATACAATAACATGCTTTGCAATATGAACTTTGAACTTCACCAAATTTTCTGAAATATTGTGAATGATACAGTTTGGTATCTTTTGCAAATATGATTCTTATGCTCAATGAGACAGTGCCAATGGTCTTCCACATGCTTAAGTAATATTGTACAGTGCAAAACCTGCCCTTTATACACCCCCTGTACAATATACATATACATTTTTCTGTGCAATTGTGAATGCGTTCACATATACATATACATATATATCCATGTACGATATGTATGTAAATACATGCTTGTGCATGTACATATTTACGTGCATATGGATATTGTTTGCAATTGATGTTCTGTTTCACTTGTAGGAAATGCGTAGTATTGATCATATTTCAATTTGTTTTGGTTACACAAACTTGTGTAATACATGCACATACTGTACATACAAAGTGCACCCTCACATATGAATTTGTACATAAATTAGGTACAAGTTTGTGCGTAAGTTTATACAATTTATGTGTTTATACATTATTTGCATGTGTCCATGTGTTTTCATCTAAAATCTCTTGGAGTTGCATCATGTACAGCTAACAAACTTTCAGCAAGGATTTGGCCCCTCCAAGGCCTTTTGGTTTCTTTTGGTCCAGTTCTTCTTACGTGCCACATATTACTTTTCCAAATGACATGTGGATATTTGAGGAATATGTTTTAAGGAGGTTATCCTTGTTCATGAAGAGGTGTTGCATTTGTAGAGAGCTCAGTTTGTTATATTTTCTGAGAGGGCAGCACTCAAGCTATAAAGCATGGATCATGGATGTGTATATGAGATAGATATGACAATACATTATACACTGATCTAACAAATCTTTAAAAGGGTTATGATATGGAGAAGATACAACAAGTATATAATATGTGCATTTACACATTTGCAAAAAAAAAATAAAGTACAGTGGGTGATCAAAATATGTACACTTACAAATTTGCGTACTCCATACTTTATACAATAGCATTAACATCTTGAAGCCCCATCATTTAATTATCATTCAAATCAGTAGATCATAACCTGTACTTCGTCAGTATCTTCAACATAGCAAACTCCAAAGTAAAGCATTCATCATTAAAAGGTGAACAGGGCCTTCTCCTTATCCGTAGACCGTAGTGGTATTGAGGAAGTATCTCAGGCAATACAAGAAGTATCTTATCTTTTTAATTTGATTTATGAATCTTATTCATGCTGTCCAGACAAGGTGCACTTATTGTTATAGCATCTTAAACAAAAATACTGTCATGGTAAAGTTGTCTCGACATAAATGCCCAGATGTCCAAGTTTCAGTTGAACCCAAGTTCAAGCATGACGATGATGGTGCTCGAAGTAGTGAGGTTGTTTCATTGCTGAACAATAATTTCAGAAGTGATGATAATCTAGGAATCCTACGCTCAAGGTGGCAAATAGAGGGATACCTGAATATGCAAGCTGATTTCCTTGAAAAGTAAGTAACTTAATTTATCTCAGCTTGGTTGTTGAGGTTACATCCAAGGCCAGATGATGACATCCATTCTTTTTAGCAGGGATGCAAGCTCATTTCCCTTTAATTCATTAAATACTTATCTAAAGCAGCTTCAAAAGCTAGCTCCGGAGCTCCATCGTGTAAGTTGTAAAGCTTGCATATAGGAGGATTCCTTTTCATTTCAAATCTTGGGAACCGATGCTACCTCATAATGATAAAAATATGGAACAATTTGTTGCTCATTTCATTTGTACTTGTTTCTTTTAATTTGGGTTGTTCCTCAGGTCCAACACTTGCAATATGTGAATGCTGTATGCCATGATGATTATATTGCTGCCTTGGACAATCTTCACTGCTATTTTGATTACAGGTGACTACTAATATTAATTTTGTATCGCTTTTTTGATCTTGGCATGCAGCCTCGATCGAGCACTTATTGGTTGTATATCAGATTGTTCTAGTTACTGCTGTTGCTGAATATTTGAGGTAGTTCTAGCTGCAATAATGTATTGTTAATACTGTCGGCTGTTATTTGCACATGGCTGCATGTTTTTTTATACATGTCCCTCTTCAAAGTGGAATAAATATGATTACTATGCTTCAATAACTAGAAAACAATAATTGACTATGTTTAGTTTATCCTTTTTAAAATTGAAAGAACTTGATTTTTTACTTGATATCTAGGCTTACAGACTTCTCAATCAATCCGTGTTTTTGCTGATCAAATTAAATGAATATGCTAGTAATTTTCACAAGAAAGATTTATCAAATTAAATGAATATGCTGTTATAAGTTTTCTAACTCTATGCATATGATAGTTGCGAGATAAATGATAAGTTTGTATGTGTTAAATCTGAAAACTGCAATATAGTAGTTGCGGGCATGTCTTTTCTCTTCTTTCTTTCATTATAAGTTATCTTGAATCTGTAAATCACAATATTCCTTTGAAGGAGCAAAAGACGATAGTAAGGCAAAAATTTGCAACACTTGGGGAATCTCGCTACAAGGGAAGCTTAAAAGAGGGAAAATTGTATGCTTATATCCTAATGGAGATATGGGAGAGGAACCACAGTGTTTTACATAATTATATCAAATTATTTGCATAAAAGAATATAAGTAGCACTTAAGAAAGTTGTGGATTCATGGAGAATACTCAGACAAGGTGCTGAAAAATAGATATAGGTCATGCATATCCAAAAATAGTTGTGATTGATGTAGAGGATGCTTAAGTGATTAGGTTGATAACAACATGGTTTTAAGCAACGTTCAAAAAGTCGGAACTATGAGTTGTACTGGTCAGGTACCATGTTGTTACGGTATTATACTATACCGACCGACACATGATACACAAGTTGGTGCTGATCAGGTGTTGGTGATAGCGAATGAGTGAGATAGAGAAAGGAAGGAGGAGAGAGAGCAGGGCAAGAAGGACCTACCGAGAAGAGGAGGCGGATTGGGGGCCAAAGATTGTCGATTAGGGTCAGAGATTGTTGATTTGGGGTTGGAGGTTTTCGATCGATGACTTCTAGCCTCGATTAGAGGTTGGAGATCGTCAATCGAGTCTAGAAGTCGTCGATTAGGTCTACAACCATTGGCAAGTTCCCCCATGGCATTGTTGCTTGAAGATGAGGAGGGATTAGGAGGAGGTGAGGCGGAGAGATCGAGGGAGAGAGTGGAGAGGGTGATGGCTATGGTTTTGAAGTGGAGAGAAAAGAGAGAGATCGATCAAACACCAGGGTGGTTGGGGTTTTATATAAGGACCTAGGTCAGTCTAGGCGAATTGGATCAGAATCTTCGAAAATTGGGTGGAATCGATCGGTTTGGCTTGATTTGGACTCGTTCTAACTGATTATGCCTTGTTCCATTTTGGATGGATGAATCGTTCTAGTTCCTGACCAGTTTGGTTTGGTAATTCCCAAATGGCTCGGTTTTGAATCTTGGTTTTTAAGTGTCGATGTACTTGGTTGCCATATATGGTGCTAGACACTAGGTTAGAACTAGGTGTTAGGCATGCTACTTGATATTGAGCATGCTAGCTCATATCGATTCTACTGGTTTAGCAAGGGTCATTATATTGTAGTATTAAGTCAAAAGTTAATAGGAATTAAATGACAATCATGATGGTTTGGAGCTTGACTAATGAAAGTTATATCCATAGCAAATTTAGCAACATCGGAACCATGATGTGCAACAAAATGACTTCGATTATGATAATGTGGGCTGATATGTACAGGTAGATAAGAGATGACAATAGTTGATATTTGTAAATGGGAGTGCAAGGGATGTGATTATGCACATGTAGAACCATCATGATTTTAGACTCTCTAGATTCTAAGATTCATTTACATCATGGTGTATTTCAAGAGTCAATCATACCAAAGTCAAGGCGGTTGGAACTATGAAGTGCATTGGATTATGAAAGCATTTCCAATTGACTCTAGTCTCTAGTCTATATTTGCCAAAGAAGAAAAAGACTCTAGTTGAGCTGTCAAGGAAAGTTTATAATCCATCTGGAGTCTAGCAGTTTTGGTGAAGAGAGTAGCATATGAAGGATCTTTTTTTTTTAAAGAAAGTTGAATATAGATACACGCACATGTACATATGTGCGTAAGGTCCATCGAATCGGTATCGAAAACTGTATCGGTCGGCCATCGGTGCGGTGGTATTGATTTAGTACCATACCAACATTCGGTACACCCTGTCGTACCGGTCAGTTGACCTATGCACCATTTTGTGTATTTTTTAATTTTTCTTCCTTTCTTAATTTTTTTAGGATTTGTACTTAAAAAATTTATTGGGATTATTGTCCAAGTTGTGGTTTTAATCTTGTTTTAATGTCTTCTTATCATGAAATGGAATTGGAGTAGAGCAAGCATTGCATTTATAAGTAAAAACACATACAATACAATAAATTGAATCTATTTTAATGTAGTTAAAGTATAAAATGCATACTGATGTCTAAGATTTGGTGGAATGCCGATGTGACTTGTAGATATTGAGATGATAATAGTAGTCGAGAGGAGCTTCACACCAACTCTCCAATCGGTCTATACCGCAATAGGCCTTCATGATCCTTTCGTAGTCTATTGGATAGCTAATTTGGGAAGAGTTAGTCATCCGACTTTGAGACTGAGCTGGCCATCCGAAGATGTTGATAGCAAGATTCAACCCAAAAGATGGCTGAGGCTATGAAGGATAGTAGCTACTCGAGTACGACATCTCAGACGATCCATTTGCATGTGTCATAGGCTACTGATGTGGAATAGGTTTCGATATGCGACTCAGAACCAGGTATGTCCGGGGACCCTACTTCATGTGCAATGCCATCTACTGTAGTAGCATCACCTTTTAAATGACTACGAGGAGCCCGTCTCTTATATGCAATGATGTCCTTACGGGGTCTACTAGGTCGTGCATCATGGTCTCTATCCTATATGGCATAAACTATGGTGTCTAGTGCCCTGCTACCTTCTTGGCCATCAGATGCATCACGGTATAAGCTGTCATCATTGGTAATCAGATGCTCGCTAGTCTCCAAAGAAGAGTGAAGGGATTCCTCTAGTTTCTCCAAAGAAGATTCAACTGCCTTTTCTTTGCCTTTCTTGCTGGCCTAAACAGTTGCTTTCATGCCTTGACTTTTTTTGGGAGGATCGGTTGGGCCCTCCACCCTGACTAGGTTGGGTACCATTGTGGCCTCTCCTCAGCATCTCTTGATCAATTTGCTGGGAGGAAGTCTTCGACATGGAGCCGTGCGGCGATCAGCTCCCTTCCCTGACTCTTGTGGTTGATCGGTTGGAAGTATGGAATTTGTCATTTTGCCCATTGCTTCACATCCACCCTAGCCTCCTTAGATATGAAACTGGTAGGTCGAGGATGCAATCTTGGCTCATCTAGCTCTGGCTCCTGCAGCCGGCCCTTAAGCCACACAATCATTGGATCCTCTTCATCATGCATGAAGTCCTTGTGAAGTGGATCATTGTATTTAAGCTTGACTTCTTGTTCAATGCACCTCAGACATAGGCGTAGATTGTAGTAGATATACACAAGATCATTCAACCGCTTTTGCATGAGACGGTTCCTTTACTTGTTGTGGATGAGAGCAAAAGTAGACTAGTTGGCTCACAGCCACTAGGGAGACCGTCTCTGAGATGATTTAGATTGCTAGCCTTCTTAGATTCTTGTAATATTGCCCATTATCAATGACCACCAACATGACATTGAGCTCTCTTACTTGATCAATCACCTCGTCCATCAATCTGAGGATGTACTGAGGGTCGTGCACTTGATTGGAAGCATCAATCGACTTGTAGAAGAAAATTTTCATGTCACAGTAGGTCAGAAAGTTGATGATGCCCAACCATTACATATCATAGTCAACTCATACGTGTCCCACTTACTCTGGTAATAGGATATCCAATTCTGCAACTCTTTTTGCTGTTCAAAAGATTACTATAGATATCCTTTGGCCCTTGCGGATTCACACACGGTTTGGCGCTGTAGATGGAGGCGATGGCAGATCGATAGTACGTGCAATCTGCCACATTAGTTGGGATATGGCGAAAGTGAAACCATGACATAATGTCTCTCCACATGTCCTTCTTGTCTTTAACTAGTATGGTTTATCTCTACTGCTTTGAATCTCTGCTTGGGAAGGCATGTGGATTTGGATCATGAATAGTGGCCCTTGGCAAAATCTCTTTGGACTTCCTTTCTTGCTATCAAAGGCCCCAAACATGTATGCTAATTGGCTGCCACCTTTGCCGACAGTCTCCTTAGCCGAGAAGGTCCTCCCGAACTCCGAATCTGTCTTGGTTGCTCAGGAACCAAAGCCTGACTTGTACCGAAAGGCCAAGACTGAAACCGAGCCCTATACTTGTTAATCTTATCCCATTGCCATTTGTCTTTCAGGCTCGCTTGGATCGTAGCTTGAATTTGCGCCATCTCATCATCGGGCACAGACTCGTTAGTGCCTTCTGGATTTCTGGAGTGATATGATGGTGGCTATGTAGCCTAGCATTCTAACCCTATCTCCTTTGCAACTTTGCTTCGTTGTCTTGAAATCGGTGAAGTGCTTCTTTATGAGTTGCCAAACCTCCTGCGAGTATTTCTAGCACTGGTATACGTTAGGGTAACCATCGGCTAGATGCTGCTTCAACTTAGTTAACCCTCTTTCTTGAACTCTATGCCACACCATCTGTACTTTGAGTGACATCGACCTAAGAACATTTACCCATGCTCCCAACTAATATTGCACTTTGGGATTTCTTCTTCTTCATGTGTGGATCCATTTCTGCAAGTTTATCAAGCACATTCCAAATTAGCCCATAAAATAATTAGACATTATCTACATGTAATACGTTTTTTTTATAATTTCTACACTTAATTAAATAATTTCTAATTAAATTTTACTAAATTAATATTAAATTAGAAAATATCTAGAAAATTTATTTTAATTCAGAATAATGCAGAATTTTAATAGGGATGCTACATATATTTTTATCTCAGAGAATGTTATTTAATTAAATTTTTAAAAACTAGTAAATTTTCACTATAATGTAAAAATTTAGTTTTCTACTTCTAAATTATCATTTTATAATACTATTTTTTTCATAATTATTTATTATTTATCATTTTAGTTTTTATTTAAAATAATTTTTAAATATAAAATATTCAGAAAATTAATGACTTTGGATCGGTGTAGCATCCTACTAAGGATGCTATATATATTTTTCTCAGCCCTTGTGCATGCACAAAATGCCACTTATTTTTCAAATTTATTCAAATTTGGGTCTATGTCATGGCGTGCATGATCATGCCCAAATTTAAATAAATTGACACGAAATTTTGATAGAGAGGAGTATGCATACATTTAATCATGCTACTAATTTTACATTATTTTTTGATAATTATTTTATTTTTACTTTTAATCTGAAAAATATTTTTTAATTTAAAAAATATTATCATTGTAGTCGTATTATCTAGATCATCCATAGATTTACAACATATCATGACATCATGCCAAAATCAAAAATATTTGGCATGACGTCCTTCTATTTTGTCTTTTTATTGCTGATTTTCGGCTTCTAAACATAAAAACATGAATGAGGAGGGGGGAGAGGCATATTAGCTGATTTGAGCTTGGATTTGGCTTGAAATCAGTGAAATCCATTGTTTGTTTTTTTTCGGATTTTCAAGATTTTAAAAAAAGGGAGTGGGGCTGAAGAGGCATGGGGGATCTTCTCGGTGCTTCCTGCTTCCCTCTCTATTATTGAAGGGAGGGGAGGGGGGGGGGGAGCATGGAGCTTGATCTGACCTCGAACTGGTGCGAACTTGGTGGCCTGCACCTGTAGCACTCCAAACTGCTTGGTTCGGAGCGATTCGCATCACTTTTCAAATCGATGGGTGGAATCATTCCGATTCGTCCTTGGTACGATTTTGTATGCCCTCGCACAGGGCGGTTTGGGGCAGTATAGCGAACCTTATTACAGGGTATGTATGTGGTGGCTATTTGTGTGTCTGTTTGTTGTGTTATATAATCCTCCCAAGAGGAGGAGGTGTGTACTCCTCTTGACTTTAAAATTAATAATAGTGCATCCAAATCAAATATCCACATCGTTGATCATATATTCTATATGACTAAAACTACCTAGAATTAAAAAAGTCGTGTATTTGATGCTCTCTAACCTATGTGTCATGTGGACAAATGGTTGTTTTCCATTATGCTAGTGTGTGAAAATATATGATAAAGCATTAAAATTGAGAATCCACCTCATTGATCATGATCTACGCATGTTAATATATATATATATATATATATATATATATATATATATATATATATATATATATATATATATATATATATATATATATATATATATATATATATAGATTGAACTTATGACAAAATTTAGTCTCATATCATTTTAACCTTTCATTTTTGTTCCAAATGATGCATAGGTTAGGGACCACCAAAAAAAATATATTTTAAATTTCTAGGTACTTTTTATGGTATAGATCATGATCAACATTATTTTGGAGTTGTGAGAAGGAGATGCTCTCTGCTCTCTAGAGGAGCAAAGTCCATCTCCCTCTCTGTATCTATCTACTCTCTCTTTATACACACATGCATTGATAATTCAACTTAATTTAAAAACTTTCAATTTTCTTTTCTTGTTCAAAAATTTAAAATGTTCACCAGCTTTTATGTAATAGAAGTCCAAAACTAAACCTTAATTTGCATCTTTTTCCATTTATGGAAGGATTCTGATTGTTACTCGAATTTCTATAGTGCAGGGATGGAAGGACTTTTCAGCCGTTCATCTTCTCCACCTTCTGATATTCAGATGGGAAGATATGAGACTGCTTTATTGTGCCTAGGCACCATGCACTGTCATTTTGGGCACTCCAAGAAAGCTATTGAGGTAATAAGCTGGGAGAGTCTCTCGTGCATATCTGCATGCTTGTGCCTATATGGAGTACGTTGTAATATAAATCCGGATACGTATATATTGCTTAACCGTTCAACTTTTCTATTTTCAGGCCCTTACTGAGGCAGTGCGGGTCTCTCAACAGGTGACACGACGAATGTTTGTTAACTTGGTTTCGGATCAATATATTTGACTTCTTATTCTTTTGAGTCCATGCAAAGTAAAAATTATCAGTTGGTTATTGAGAACTCAGCCAGCATGACACTGATTCTAAGTGGAAATATTCTCTTCATCCAGAAAGTTATAGCACCTATCCAACTCATTTAGCCATTGCATCACTTTTTTTGGTCATGATTACATTTGTTCAATTCATCTATAATCAAGTTATTTCTATTGCCGGTCAAACATAATATCGGTATTTAGAAGCCAGTTGATCTAATGCTACAGCCATGAATTCTGCTTGATATGAGTATTGACAATCAACTTTATGGACATATTTGGTTTGAATGAAGTACATTAGGTATCTATAGCAAAGCCTGACCATTTATATCTCCATAAATTTAATCTCGGATGATAATAGAACACAATTTTGAGCTCAATTTACCAATTTTATGGTGCTACTCATTCACGTTTGAATTATGTTAGTGCTTAGGATAGAAAACTATAACACTTTGGCACTGCAAATCGAGGATTACTTTGAGAAAGTGAAGATGCTGAGGGTATGATATACATATACTAGCTATCATGTAATTTGAACCAGCATTCCTCCACATTTAAAATTGATATTATAAATCACTATGATTTTTCTAAAGATCCTTACAGGTTGATTGGAAGAGGAAGTATTGGAATATCAATAGACAAGCAAAAATCTCACTCATGGGTCTAAATATTATGTGTTGAGTGGGTCTTGCCTGTTCAGGATCCAAATTTGTTTGTTTTGGGCAAATTGGTGCTTTTGTTGGGATCATATGGTTATAGGCATAAATGGTTGGCTTTTGCCCAATACATATGTAACAGAATTGATGTCATAATAGTCTTAATGATGATGTGATATATAAAAAATGTAGACTAATCTACTATGTGGAGTGTTGATATAGTAGCAATTAGTGATGTCCTACATGTGCATGGAGGTCCCTTTTGGAAGTATTATCTAGGTTTAAGATCAAGGACTTCGCTTGCTGTCCCTTTTTCAGAAACATGGCAGAAGAGGGGATCTTCAGCTGTAATGGTTAAAATAGTAATTCAAAATAAGCTTGTTCTGGAGTTTTGGTGATTGGGAAGGATAGTGGAGCAATATTCTAATGGTTTTCAGTACAGATGAGAGAATTTGTAATCGACATATAAGTGAATTTTAGCAAACAGTAGATGCAGAATTTTTTTAACTGAAAATAGATGATATGGGATGGTTAAAGAAGAAAACCAAAGAAAGAAACAATATTAGATCAGAAGAGGAAGAGACAATATAATAGATAAGAATTTGGAAGAAATAGAGAATGGAAAGAGGGATAGAAGGGGCCTAGCCAGGCCAATGGAACCTTTGATTCATTTGAATGTTTACATAAAATGCTTTCTAATGGATAGCCATAGAGTCCTTTTAATTTCCATGACTTGTTTTACAAGCAAAGTAGGGCTATGACCAAGTAACCTATCTCCAAAAACTTTCCTAGAATGCAAAAATCGGAACCAAGGTTTCAAAGACTGTTGGAACAGGATGGTACAAAGTACAAACGGTGTTATATTGTTCCGGCAGGCTTCTGGTACCAGTACACACTATGAGAATGGGATGCAGTCCTGTATCATGTGTCAGTACCTAGTACTGCTGTATTCCAGCAAAAAATTGATCCAAGGTCCGGTTTCAGTATTTGAAATCTTAGTTGAAACTCTATAAACCCGTATATAGAAAGACACCTAAAAGTAGTCAAAAATCAAATCCTAATGATTTTATAATTTGTGCAACTAAACTTATGTCTAAAGCAGGACCCTTGCACACAAGTCCTACTCAAAATAGGATTGTGCATCCTACTTCAAAATGGGACATTAATTTATAATGTGGTGTTTGGGTAGGGGTGTCAATGAGCTGAACTTGAGCGAGCTAGACCACAAGTTGGTTGGCCATGCTCAAGCTTGGCTGGTATCCTTGAGCTAGCTTGAGCTTGGCATAATCTATCTATTGGCTTGATGAAGTGCAAAAATCTTGCAAGTGAGGTACTGGCGAGGTATTGAGCTAGGAGAGATGGGGTGGTCAAAGAGGAGGCTGATGGAGGAAGCAGGTTGGAGGACTAATGAGTTTGACATGAGAGGGGAAGTTGGAGTGATAGGAGATACTTGGGAGTTGAGACAGAGGAGGTGTTTGACAACATTGGAGACGGAGAAAGCCTAGGACAACTTGAATTGCCAGGGCATCCAATTTGTTGTTGGAAGCTTGTGGCTTGAGCTTATTAGGCATTACAGGCCTAGAGAGTGAAAGAGAGAGAGGAGGTTGGTTGGGGGTAGGAAAAAAGATGGAGGACAGTGGGATAACATTGAGCGTTAGGGCTGACTGTAACTCTTTCTGACTCCAACTATCCGAGCCATTAGATGTAATGAGATTTACTGGTTGACAAATGCTCAATAAATCCTCTCAGAAAAAGAAAAAAAATGTCTCATAAAAGAAAGAAAACATAGGGGATAATTTGTCTGTTTAATAAATACAATATCAAGGTTCGCTCTATGGGTATTGACTACTGAACTAGTACCTTGTGTAGTTGGTATAGTACGATATGCACACTATACTGATACAACATTTTCTCTCGTCTGACCATAGTATTTCTTGAAACTGGGTGGTACGTGTAACATGAAATAGGGCAGTACAGTGTGGTTCAGCTTGATTTGGATCGGTTTGGACCAGTTCTGCTAGTATACCGAATCAAATCTTGGTAATGTACTGATATCTTACTGTTACAATGTGGTATGCCCGGTATAGAGCGGCATAGGTCGGTATGGTAGACCTTATTAATAATATGTTCTGTAAAATACCAATAAATTCATAAGTATGTTCTTTAATTTAATAATTATTAATAATACATTTATAATTGAATTTATACTGAGCTTATTCATGCTGATCATGAGCAATCTATGCATTTCTTATGTTTGGCTCATTTATGTTCCAAGCTCGAAACATTATCTGAAGATCAGCTCATTGGCCATGTGAGTAAGCTATATCGAGCTGATTTTCAAACTTAATATGAGTTGCTCTGACCAGACAGCCCTTGACTGGGATTAACATTCTTATGTTTGAGAATTTTCGCTTTTCTTTTTATAGAATGTTTTTAATCATTTAGAGAGGAAGTCCATATATTACATGCTTGTACATCAAGTCACAACTGGTTCCATTATGTGGCTATCATTTTTTGTTTTAAATCAAGTTTTTCTGATTACAAGCTGTTTGCAGAACAATGATGATCCATGCCTTGGTTACACGTTAGCAGCCATTTGCAACCTGTTGTCTGACATAGGCATTTCAAGCACCACTGGAATTATTGGTTCTCCATATTCACTTGGAACTAGTACTGGTCTAGGTACTCCATTATCCACCAGGCAGCAGTTACTTGTTCTTCTGAAAAGGTCCCTTAAAAGAGCTGAAAATTTGAAGCTCATAAGTTTGTTGGCTTTCGATCGTCTTGCATTGGCAAAATTTGATCTTAAGGTAATTTTCTATAACTTTTTATTGTAAATTTTGCTGACTTTTTAGTTTTTTAGCAATTATGGCATTGCATTTTACAATCTGTTTCTTTTTTGCACAAAATATTATTTTTAACATGCAAAATATAGATGCTAGAGAATTAAATAATTATTAAAGTTGGCAAAAATTGCGTGTAGATACATCTGTGTAACATGTATACTGAGAGAGAAGCTATCTTATCAGTCAAATTATCTTGCTGATATTTCCTGGTGATGTTTTTTGATGAAATTTACAACTTTACATTTTATGCGTTGAGGCTTACTCCTCTACCTTCACCTCATTGAGAGTCGAGATGTCTTGTCTTACGCCCAGTCTTCTGTGGCACTAAGTTTGACTCAAGGATAAAGAGATCAATTAGCCTGGATAAACAATTCTAGTTTCTCATGCTTGATGTAGGAATATGATGTCTTGTAACTATAAATTTTATTTAGTTTTACTGTTTTCGAGTTGGTTATAATCATCTTGATCTCTTCTAGGAACACATGCACGTATTTATGCATGTGATGTGGCACAATGGGGCTGCATTCTAGAAATTTTTTCACATGTACTGTCCCACTGGCTGTTTTGTGCCCCTTCTCCTCGACCCCCTGTGCCCACCGACCTACACAATGTAATTAAGAGTTGCTGAATCGATCCAATAATAATAACATATCTTTCTGGAAGCCAACTCTCCCTATATTGTTAAAACATGACCATTAAAGGATGAGGTGAGGTCTTGATCTGACTTGCTCCCTTCTTTTTGTGGAAGTTAAATTTTAAGATGGTAATTAACTAGATACGTGAGAACTTATAAAGATATGCGCAATGGTATATGTCTTCAGATTTGCTTCTCCACTTTACTGACTGCTGCATCAGGAATTCAGCATAGGCATCACAGTTTTTGGAAATACTTCTTAAATAGTTTGTTATTGATAAAAATTAAAGTCTGAATGGGCTTTCTGTAGGCAGAATATAACATGATTTTGGGTAAGTATGCTTCTAAATTCTAATAGATATATTTTTCTTGCATTTATGATGCACTGGATATTGATCCTTTTCCCCTTAAAATTGCCTCAATTGTTCAGCATGTAAAAAGACCGTTGCTATCTTTTGGTCCCAAAGCTTCTACAATGCTTAGAACATGCCCTACTAACGTTTGCAAGGTAAATAGATTAATATCTAGTGCTTGCTTATATCCCAACATCAAAGCAGATAGACCTTGGAAATCCTTGCAATAATTTTCTCTTTCTTGCTAATGGGTTTATTGCAGGAACTGAGGTTAAGTTCCCATGTGTTGAGTGACTTTGGATCAGATGGCTTATCACTGCAGACTGAAAATGGTGCTTTTAGCACCTCATGGCTTAAGAACATTAGAGTTGCAACTAATCCATGGCTCAAGAACTTAAGCAAGTCAAAGAGCTCATCATCAAATGATTATGATATATTTCACTTTGATGCGCAGCCAAGTCCGATACCTGGATCTATTTTGCAATTAGCTGGTGCATCATATTTGCTCAGAGCTACTTCCTGGGAGCATTATGGCAGGTAAGACCGCCTGCTTTCTTCTACTAAATTTTCTTCATGCTCAGCAGGGATGACTTATGTATTCACTGCATTAGATCTTCTACGGGGAGGGGATCCTTCAATTGTTATTAATCTTGTCTTCTGCTGCATTAGTGGAGCTGGAGACGACACTTTTTTACCCCCTTTTTCTTTTTGGAGACCAAGGGGTTCAATTTCACATTCTGCTAGAGTTCTCAGGTTGACTTAGTTGGATATTTCTTATGTAATATCGATATGAAGTCTTAATCACTCACAAGGCACCTTTTGAGTAGTGCTTCAAGTTACTGAGTCAGTCATGAACAGTTCAGGCTTGGCTTTATGAGTGGCTCGTTTAAGGTTGTTCAATTAGCACACAAGCTGATTGCTGCCTTTGTTTTTGGGGCTTGGGTAATAGTTGAGCCAAGCTTGAATAGTATTCTGCTTGTGATAAACAAGCTGACCTGAGAATTTGCTTGTTTAAGTGGTTTACAAGCTAAGCTTGAATGCCTCCTTGATATGACTAAATGGACTTCCAACAATACAAATGTAAGAACTAGGCCTGATGGGCCTGATCTAGACCAAAGTCGGCAGGCCCAGCCGGCTTTTGATTCAGAAGATAAAAAAAAGGAAGAAGAAGAGCGGAAGAACAGGGGCACGGTCCCCTGTCCGAGCGGCCGAACGACCGCCATGGAAGCCGGCCGGGGGAGTTGCAGCCGTTAGAGATGGTTGCAATTGCCTAATGGTCGGCCGGTATGGCCATTACGGCCGTCCTTATCCACTCCGGAGGGGGGCTCATAAACCCCCCCCAGCTTCAATCTCCCACGGCCCTTCCCCCTTCCATCCTCCTCCATCTTTCTTCCTCCTATCCTTCCTTTCTTGTCTCTTCTCTCTCGTCTCCCGGTTAAGCTCACGGCTGCCCGAACTTGTGCCCGCCGGAAATCGGGCCGTCAGACACCACCGGAGCGAGGTAAGGCCTCTCCATCTCCTCCCCTGCCTTCCCCTCCTTCCGATCGACCGGCAATGACCGGGATCCGGCCAAGGGCCACTGAGATGAGGGAAAAGAAGAAGTGGAAGAAGAAAAAGGGAAAAACAAGAAAAAGGGAAAAACATACCTGCACCTAGCCGTGGTCTTCGGCCGCGGTCGTTGCATGTGTCGGCCGCGCCGCCGCCGGTCCTCGGTCGTGTTGCCGGCCCTCGGCCCCTTCTCCTCCCCTATGCTCCGATGGGGGGCTCTCGCCCTCTCCCTTTCTGTTTCACGAGAAGAAAGAGGGGAGGGCTATGAAGAAGAAAAAAAAAAGAAAAAGAAAAGAAGAAGAAGAAAAACAAGAAAAAGAAAAGAAGAAGAAAAGAAGAGAAGAAAAACAAGAAAGAAAAAGAAAAATTGAGAAAATAAATAAATAAATAAATAAATAAGTAAAAATAGAGAGACTTTCCACCCTTCATGCAACCATTCTCTCTCTATTAGATTTGTAGATCCAGGGCTGAATTATCCAGTCGGGACCTGAAGTCTGCTCAAGTCCATTTCGGGTTGCTTAGAGATTTTAATTAGATTTTAAATGGTCAATAACAAGTAATTTATTTTAAAACGATTTTGATAGATGCAGTGCAGTTGCTCAACTGAATCTAGGGATCTTTGGGCGAACAGAGGTAAGTGAATCTTATACTCCTTGCTAGTTTCCAAATTTTTATTTATTTTTTTGGTATTATAAAAATATAAAAATAATGTTAAATATTGATGATATTATATTTTCTTAAAATCAAGGATCAAGCATACGATATTATGAAACTCATGATTTAAAGCGAATTAATAGATTCATGATTGTTTTACCGTTAAGCACTATTTGTGAATTATGAACACCATATTTATAAAATTGTATTTTTGATATGAAAGGAATAATTTCATGATTATTCTACTGTTAAATGCTTATGGGCTATGAACTCAATAAAGCCATTTAATGTTTTATTCATGTATGAGTTAAGAAAATATGTTTTAAGAAATATGATTTAAGAACACGGTCTTAATGACTATTGACAAAAAGGCTCTCAGATAGATATGTATGGCCTCTCAAAGCGGGATAAATCGTCATTCAGTTTTTACGACCCTGCCAGCATGTAATAGTAGTTGGCATACAACCCTGCTAGTAGATAATAGTAGTTGGCATATGACCATGCGAGCGGATAATAGTAGTTAGCATATGACCTTGCCAACGGGTAATAGTAGTTGGCATACGACCCTACCAACGGATAGTAGTAGTTGGTGTTTGTTGATTACGGTCGTGTCACAGGTATAATAGTGAGCTAAGCATTTAATCTGAGAGCAGTAATTTGATCAATGATAAATGATTTATGATTTTATGCTATACACCGGGAACTATGTTTTATGACTGATTTATGCATGCATGATTGGCTTTATAACTTGTTTTAATATACTGTACTATGAAATGCTCTATTTTATAATATCTATTATTTTCTTTAAATGATGCATTACCAATTTATCATGGAAAAACTTATGCTTGATCCGGTAAGGTAGTGGAACGTTTACTTACTGAGCTGTGTCGCTCATATAACTCTATTTTTCTTTCTCTCTCCCTCCAAACAAATAGGATCGATAGGAACAAAGGATGGTCCAAACTTGCAGTTCGCGCTAGAAAGCTTGGCGATCTATATAGCAAAGCAGAACTTTAGTTCTTTAGTTGATTATGAATGTGTAATTAGAGATTTTTCTGAATAGTAAGAATTATAGGTTTGGTACTTAAGTTTGAATTTAGACGCTCTGAACTAATATTGGTTATTATTTAATGAATAATGAAATTGGATCCCTATTTATTCTATCGTGTTTGAGATGGATTTGAAAGCTAAATGTAATGTTGGCTTCATGTTATCGTGGGCGGTGCTCCTCGGTAGCACGACCATGTCATGCTCCGGATCTAGGGCGCAACAAAATAAGCTCCGGATTTGGGACGCGACAACAAATCTCCCTCGGCATAGCTCGGGTCATACATTGTCCTATTTTAAAGGGTTTTATACCATAGGCAATATAAGAGATGAACTATGCCCTCATAGAAAGAGCATCTTCTAGAAGTCATAATTGATCTCGCTTCATATACAAACTGCAAGGAAGTTTCTTGGTTATTCGCATTTTATGGATAACGACATTGTGGATTAATCTTTTTTTTTTTTGCATTGGTTTTCAGCATTTAATCTTCTTCTCAGATTGCCCGTGGTTTTTGTGTTTTTTTCTTGGCTGATGATGCCAGATAATTATTATGCCTGTAAATGCATACCTAAATATATGTTTTTATTTGTGTTGTATGAATCATGTAATTCCCAGTACAATGTGTAATATTGAGAAAGCGGAGGCGGAAGTCTCAATAATGCTTTTCGGAAGGAACAAGCATTATTGTAATACGTACAATCTGTTTAAGGCATATATGACAGAGTGTCCTTATTCAGAAGGAACAGGCATTTCTTTTCACTTAAGGGATCAAGTTTTTATCATTTGTTCTTTACCATTCAATAATTGTATAATCTCAATAGCTATTTCAATTATCTAAATAATTTTTAATTTCTATTATTTAAATTACAAAGACTGCAAACCGTGTCATATTCTTTATCTCAATAATTGTTAATATTTTATTCACTTTTTCAGTGCCCCACTAGTTCGAACAAATGCCTTGGTTTATGCAACCTGTTTTGCTGATGCTGCAAGGTAATTAGTGTTTGGCAAATTCTATGGTACTGGGGTTTTTCTTTTCATTGTACAAATTGGTAGTCAGCTGAAGGCTTCAGACATTCCGCACAACTATGACATTTATGTTAGTGATGCAGTTTGTCAGAGTTATCACTAGCATATGCCAAGCTTATCCAACATTTAGCTGTATTCAAAGGATACACAGGTCAGTTAATAGAATACCTTTGTCTTAAACTCTCAAAAATTGTTTTTGTTTTCACTTTCTTCAAGTTATCCTGTTTCTCCTTATTCTAAAGTAGATTCTTAATTTGAAACTACAACTGGAATTGGAATAGACTTCTGAGAGGTATACAAGGAATGATGTACGTGGAAAAAGTATTTATACTGATTAAGCATACAACTTTCACATATTTTATATCGAGACATGGCATAATGGTCTAGAAATATAAATCTTGTGGCAAAATATCGAACTCAATTGTCTAGTGGGGTAGTAATTTTGCCTCAATATTTAATTGCATTTATATATTGAATCCCTTGATTTGTAGATATGAACTGAGCTTTTACATGTGATGTTAAGGTATTTTAGTTGTAGCTAGTAAAGTGTGCTCAATATATATAATATAAGATTGCTAGTTTCTGCTGACTATAATATGTTCTAGTGGTTCTTGATAAATGTTCAGTAGGATTTTATTGTAAGCTTAATATATTTTAGCTATACCTAATGAAGGAATTATTGTATGGAAGGACTTTAGCAAGTCAATTTAGTGCAACTAGCCATCGTGTTATTTTCAAGTTGGGATGAAGACATGAAGTATAATTCTACTTTGGTCTTGCAATATTCAAACTAATTCACTATAAATCCTCTTTCATTCTTTCTTTCTTCAAGACCATTGGTTCTATTGCACTCCAAACTCCTTTAGAAAAAATCCTTCCCTATAACATTTCAGTGAAGGCTGAAAACATTTAAGTTATATGTAACAAGCACAGTTTGACAGATATTAGTTGATCTTTGAAATCCCCAGTTTGCTTAACGCTCCCCCTTCCAAACACAGTTTACCCTCCATGTGTCAACAAAGTTATTAGGATGTTCTCCTTTTCAAGCTGAGCTCACCTATTTGTGCTCCTTGAATAAGATGACTCCTTTAGATATTTGTATCATTCCTAATGTTCAACTACTTGACTAAGTCCCTTCAAAACCAAGTACATTTTTTTTTCATAAGTCCCCTTTATGCAAAAGATTCTTAGTGAAGACTTGCCTCCTTCGATCCACCATTTTATCAGCCCAATCTCCTCTCTTCTGTATAACTATTAGCTAATATCTTTCTCTTCCGCCCGTGGTCTCTTTGACCGAACTTTGGCTACTTGAAGGGCCTAATATTGACTACTAAAGGTTATGGTTTGTACTCAATGCATGGCGCCATTTTGTCAATATCCTTCATTTTGTGATCCAATCTTCTGCATACAAATGGCCAAAAATAATTTTTAATTCATATAAAAATTAAGAAAGACTACTAAAGGAACTATTTGAAAAATGATAGGAAAAATATAAAAGTATTAATCATTTACTTAAATTTTTTAATCTATGTAGTGAATAGCAAGTCTAACATCTCAATTTGGTACCTGATTGTAGAAAGAAAGGATAAGCATAGTTTTCTAACAAATCATTTTCTATTTTCATATTTCCGTTCTTACTTAGCCCTTCTATCTTCTTTATATATTAGGATCAAAATAAAAAGCAGAATACCTTTATGCTTTTTCAAGCCATTGTGACATCTGCGGAGTCAAATGAATGCTTCCACATCGATTGGTTTGTCTTGAACCTATGTGCTAGCATAATTGTCTGCTTCCTTAACTCCACCATGGAATGTTGTATTCCTCCTTAACTATCTCCATCCCCCCTTCTTTCTTCTTACACTCACCCTTTCCTCGTTCTATTTTGGAGGCGAGGAATTAGGAAGTACTATAGGAAGATGAGGGAGAAGAGGCTGCCATGGTTGATTTCTCTAATAAATAAGACAATCCTTTACTGGATTGGGATGTGCCACCCGTCCCAATCGAAAAGACAATCCTTGGGGCCCATGCTCTCTCTCTTTGTTTAGTAACAAGGTGTGTTGCTAGTGGAGATTGAGAAAGAGAGGGGGAGAGGAAAAGGAGATGAAAAATGATAGGTGAAGTAGGGCAGATATGGCCTCTCGTCAATTGTTTGGCCTCGATGCCAAAAATGTCATTCATCTAGTAAGATTGTTTCCTTCTTTTTTTCAGTACGAATTTGGTCAAAAAACGAGAAAAATAGAAGAATCATGCCAAAATTTTTAACATTTGACATGAATTTGAAATGGGCATTGTCGGGTGGGCATCACTACACGATACATCCATTAATCATTGACTCAAAAACACACACACACACACACACACATATATATATGTATGTATGTATGTATCCATCAAAAACTCATTTAGGACAAAAGAGATAAAATTGAATAAACAAAAAAAGAAAAAAAAAAGAAAAATTGGTGTCCCACTTCTTGACTCGAGATAGAATTGGTATGGGGCTTAGTAGTAGTTCTTTTAACCTTGCTTAGGAGTTTTCTGCTAGATAAGGCTCGGAGGGGAGGGTGAGAAAATGTGGGCATTAATGTGATTTAGTCATAAATATCTATGAGTGGTTAGGCTGAAATGGGCCCCTTGAGGAGTGCATGCTACTAAGGAGTCATGATAGTAATTTCTTGACACGCCGTGGATCCAGCTGGGTGTCTTAGAATTTAGTGCAAGTGGTGCGTGTTGCTCGTGCGTCTTAAAGGGCCCATTGGCTCATGTTGGACCAGATAAACATAGCGGGTTAGCTTTGGAGATGCAGTTATTTCACTTGTTTCCTTTTGAGACATGGATTCATGTATGTGTCATGCGAACCATATTTGGATATTTAACATCTAATTATCTGTTAGAAGTATGCCCAGAAGCCAATTTGGCAGATGTATTGTAGTTGTTTTGGAACATAAATTTATACTTGATCTTTTTATTAATTAATAAAATTGGGCATTCTTTTCATTCATATTATTATGTGTCTATGAATTGTCCTAGGAATTAATAAGCTGATAACACATATTCTCAAGAGTTGAGAATTTAAGACATGTATCATTAGGTAATTAATTTCTGAATTACTCCTGATCGATGGATCATCACGAAGGACGGTGATCAATCCGATGAGATTAGTGCACAAATCATTTTCTTTGATGGACGAGTCTTGAGTCCACAGTGTGGGGACACTGGAGTGATTGTGCAAGTGCTTGTTAGAGAACAAGGGTACTGAGCTTGACCAAAGCAAGAAGTCACCTAGATGTTTATCCACTCATCAGTGACTTACTTGATGCTGCAGTTGTATGACTGGTATTTAGACCTGCAATGCCTCAGTTAATCACAGTAAGGCTGCTGTAGTTTAACGAGCATATAAATATGAGCACTATCCATATGGGTTCTTGTGGTGCAGATTGGCTGCAGTAGGTTCACTGTCGGATTAAGGTTGCATCTAGATGGGACCTATCGACCTTGATAGATAGGAGTGATCCTATGTGATTTATGGGACTAAGTTCGAAAAACCTTGGCCAGGGCAATTTGAAAAAGGAGTTTTCCAAATTTTGAACTTGAGTCAAATAAATCTTGACATATGACAAACGATGGGGTTTGACGATTTATCCATAACCTCCGTCTTGTCGG